>NW_010395346.1:0-11996 GCF_000710305.1 Buceros rhinoceros silvestris | reverse complement strand
CCCTCAAATTTTTACTGTATACTTTTCTGTGCATTTTCAAAAAACTGTATTTCAAGACAGCTGACTTGAAAAGAACCTGGGCTAAATTTAAGATAAGTAGATATTAAAATAAATTTTCAACATGAAGAAATGTCTTCTAGAAACCACAGTGCAGAGTGCATACTTTTGCCATTGTTGTAAGCTCTCTAAAGCAGCCGTTGCATGTGTTGCGAAAAAGGAGTGACTCTAATACGAATAAAAGAACATTTGTACCACTTCCACTTTCTTGGGTGAGGCAAACTGGAAATTATATCAGATTATATGTTTTAGTCATAACAGAGAATTTAATCAACTTTGTTCACCTGTAACTATTTTACAGGAAAAAAAATACTAGGAACTAAAAATAAATTTAAGTATCTTGCTTCAGCTGAGCTCTTTTCAGTTTTAGAAATCCAAATCTAAATGCTGTCTGTAATATCACTAAAGCCAGTGCCCATACTTGTTCCTGTAACAAGACTTTAACGATGCTACAAAAAACTTTGAAGATATCATCTATCTGCAATTCACAGAGAGGGCAATTAAGAGAAAGGACAGCAATCTTTTCTGAGCTAATCACACCCAACTTTTCAGTTTCCATCACACTACCAGGTCTTCGCTGACGCTGCCTTTTCAACACTGAACTATCCTGTCACTGATACGAACTGTGTCTGATATGTAATTAATTCATCTCTTGACTTCTATTTCACCTAGAATGAACACATCCACTATCACAAACACTGTGAGTTTGTAATATCATTATTTCCCTTTCTTTACAAAGCTTTAATGATTCTTACAAGAAAGATTTTCAGGCCAGAGAAAAATTAAGCTTGACTCTTTTTTTTTGGAATCAGTCCATGCACATCTTCAGATCACAGATTACTCAGGAAATATTTTCTGCTGTAAAGTTTGTTCAAATGGTTGACTCTGTGAATTCAAATACAGTCACTAAAGTTGCATATAACATTTGTTTCTTAGCTTGCACTAGAGGATTCTGCATTGCAACAGAGGCAGCTGCAACATGGAGTCCCTAAGCTGCAGGATCCTTCCTGAACACAAACTTGATCAGCAAAGTGCTCATTTAATTCGTAGGATGAACATTCTGAAAACTGTGTAGACTGAAACAATGTCTTTCCCACTTCCAGCACTTATCCAAGTAACCACATTTACATTTATTTCAGTACACACATAGCATCCACTCACATTTGTATTAGAAAAGAACTGGCATTAGCTATACATTTCCTAATGCTTTCTTTCAGAGTTGGGAACTGATGGTGATCTCATAGTCTTGCTATAGGAAAAATCAACAGTCTCAGTCCCTACATCAGCATGATCCATAGGACTTTCTTTCATCACATTGTGTATGATAGAAACTAGAGAAGTAAAAGTTGCAAGTCAGCTCTCACGTCACAGGACAAATTGTTTCCTGCACATCATCAGTTAATTCAATTGGCTTTTTTCTTGAACTTGGGTATAGACTCTGACTGTCTCCACATGGGCCAGCAGAGCTATTAAGATGTCTTCATTTCAGCATCAGTGCTCTGGCAATGTATTTAAGACCAAGAAGAATCGGTAATCCTGACGGCAATGAATAAAATTGCCAGATTGACTTTACACTTTAATTAATTGCAATGGCTTGCAAATTATCTTTGGATGTAAGGCTAGCCTTAAATAAAGTAAATAATTCACTAACTGTTAAGAAAAAAAGATTTGGGTTTACTACAAAATAAAGCAATGAAGAGTAATAAAAGAGGACATTATTAACAACTTACACAATGGAGAAAAAAATTAATGTAAGGATGACAGGCCAAGGGATCATAGAAAAAGAAATCTTAAAGAAGAGAGTGACAGTGGCAGACACATATATCAGTATTTTAATTTTCAAATTTTCTTAATATTTTTATTGCTCAGAGTAAAGGAAGCTGACAGCTGTGTTTTCTGAGAAATGAAGAATTCCTACCTGGGGCCAGAGGATGTAACACAATTTTTTTATGTCCTATGATAAATGCAGTCCAAGATGTAACTAACTGGGCAAAACCATAATTCTTGGAAAAGAAGTTCCACTCTAATAAAGTGACTAAGTGAATTGTGAGCTGTATAAGGCTCTGCATTTAATGTGTCTCAATGACTTTATACCACATTTGTTCAAAGCACAATTTGTTTTTTTCTCTTCCAAAAACACAGTCTGAAGGCTTCCCTTGGGTTAAGAAACTTCTACTGTGTTCCTTTTAGTTTATGCATCATCCTCAGAAAGGTGATTCATTCGAATCCATATTTCTGAGTATGATACGTGAGCCAAGAGGAAAGTAGGTGTTTCTTGTAATACGAGTACTTGCAGAAATCTTTAGATATGGTGCAATGACTCAGAGCTGACTCTGAATGGTTGTGGAGAACTTCACCTGGCTAGCTGGATTCACTGGAGGCGAGAGTTGGACATATAGCTACCATGGTTATCTGCTCAGTAACTAACTGTATACAGCCTTGAATTTTGCGGCATGTACATTAAAAACAACTAAATCTTCCTTTGGTGCAGAGAGTCTCCCACCGAACTTGAGATACATAATAAACTTGCAGCAGGATGCAATATAACACTGTTTCATGTTAATATTTAATGTCCTAATTAAATAAGATACTACTATGAGCAATTTGCAACTGAATTGGGCAGCAGTTCCTCTCTGGCGTTGTTCTTAGCCAGCTCAGATTTTGTTAACTACACCATTCTTCTGGCTGCATAGCCTCAGGACTGGAAGGAAATGTTTCAAAATGTCATGAGTCTGTTCTCTGAAATGAGAAAACAATCTCAGTAACTAAGACTACTTTGGCCCATAGAAACCTCTCAGATGCCACTCAGCCAGCAAAATCAGAGGCCTGTCTACTGCTCAGATTTCAACCAGAAAGCATCTTTTATCCTCAAAAATGAAACAAAGTTGATATCAGCTTTTTTAAACCTAACTGAAGTCACTGCCTGAATGAAGAGCAGTGGCTGTTAACACAATCCAAGCACGTCTGGAAGCAAACAGCTGAATGCCTGCCTCCTCGAATAACAGCATTTACAGGCAGCAGCTATCCTTCCTACCTTTAATTTTTCAGTATGGGGCCATAAACAATCATTGTACACACATCAAATCAGTTCACAATCAAATCAGCTACTATTTTGTAGCTGAACAAAATAGTCACTTCCCTTCAATACAGACTGAACATGCACAGCCACGTTCAGCTTGTGTTCGAACAGTGAGGCTGTACACAAAGAAAGTATACCCTGTTTTCTCTACTACAGATAAGGATGCTAGGTTGTAATTCTCACAGAAGCATAAGAAAGATACTTTAATCAGCTTTAATTTTGCCTGTTGCAGAGCTGCCACAAATGAAGACTGAGTTTTGGCTGTATAACCACAAGTTTGCTGACAGTTTTTGTTCTGGTTTATAGCAGGAGACAGAAGGGAGTGCAGCCCAGCCTGCTGGCACCGTAGTGTTAAGTGTGAGAGATAGTAAAGATACTTGTCAGTTGAGTGCACAGAAGAGGCTTGAGTGCATGCAGAAATAACACTGCCTGAGGAAAGATTTGGCAGTTTTACTTAAGCTTTTTCCAGCAGGAAGGACATGTTAGTATTACCTGAGACATTTTATTGCTTTTTCCTTTTCTCCACTCCTTTGCATCCTTCCCTTTATACCATTCATTTAGGAAGAGAAATGACTTCATGAAACTCCTCGTAAAGCTTCTTTTACAAATGCTGCTCTGTGAACTCCACACCAGTAAAAGGTTTCATATTTTCAACAAAGAAGCTGTGGCTGTGACTTGAAACACAGGCTATTGGATTCAAGCTTGTTCAAACTAAGTGGCTGGCGATGAGGAGGCAGGAGTGGTGGGCACATGCTGTGGGCACAGATGGGGACATTGTAATTGTACAATCATAGAATAATTTTATGTCGGAAGTGGTATCTGGGGTCTATCCGGTACAACACCCTGCTCAAAACAGGTCTAATTAAATCAGGTTGCTCAGGGCCGGGTCCAGCTGAGTCTTGAATACCTCCAAGGACGGTAATCCTACAGCCTCACTCAGTTCCTGTTCCAGTGTTTGTCTACCTATTAGTAAGAAGCATTTTTTCCTTTATATCTAATTGGAAATTCCTTTGTTCCAACTTCCACTGATAAGGTGTTCATAGACAGCAAATAAGGCCTCTCCAAGCCTCCCTCGCTTTCATCTTAAGGTTAAACAAACTCAGCTTGCTCAGCCTCTCTTGTACCTCACTTGTTCCAGCCCCCTGAGTATCTCGCTGATCCTTTGCTGGACTTGCTCCAGTTGGTCAATATTCTTCTTGCATTCAAGAGCCCAAATCTGGCCACAACACTCCTGATTCAGTCCCACAAGTGCTGAACTGAGGAGAAGAACCACTTCCTTCAGTCCAGGTCCTGCTGCCTTATTAATACAGCCTGGCATGCCAATTGCTGTATTTGTTGCCAGAGCACAACCTTGGCTCATGCTCACCTTGTAGGCCATAGGATCCCCAGGTCCCTCAGCTTTTCTGCAAAGCTGTGTTTTGCACAGGAATCCCCCAGCCTATAATGTTGAATAAGGTTATTCCATGCCAGCTGCAAGACATTGCACTTGCTTTTATTGATCTTCATGACACCAGCCTCAGTCTATTTCTCCAGCCTGTTGAGGGTCCACTGGACACCCTTGTCCTCTACCATAGTAATTGTTCTTACCCCACCCATCTTCCCCTGTCAGTTGAGGGTGTGGGCAAACCAGTGGAGAGTGCACTTTTTCCCATCATCGTAAAACCATAGAATCATAGAATGTTTTGGGTTGGAAGGGACCTTTAAAGGTCATCCAGTCCAACTTCCCCCACTGCAGTGAGCAGGGACATCTTTAACCACATCAGGCTACCCAGGGCCCTGTCCAGCCTGGCCTGGAATGTTTCCAGGGATGAGGCAACTACTGCCTCTCTGGGCAACATGATCCTGGGTCTCAACACCCTCACTGTAAAAGATTTCTTCCTCATATCTAGTGTAAATCTGGTGTTAATGAAAACACTGAACAGTATTGGCCTGAATAGTGATCCCTGAGGTATGCTGATTGTCAGCTGGACTGTGCACCAGTCCCATGGCCCACGCAACAGGTATACACACCATTTAAACAGTCTTAAAAGGCACATAATCACTGTAAATGGCCTGTGTTTGTCCTGGAGAAGAGAGTGGAAATTCAAGCTCTGCTTGGGAAGACTGCAGAACAGATGCACCAAAGCTGAAGGGCCAGTGAAAGTGTTGGAACAGAGCTGAAGAATTTTTGTTCATAGTACTTGGTAAAGTGTGAGATTTTTCTACTCTGGCTCTTAAAGAAATCTCTCTGTTCAGTTCTGTCAGGTTAGGGGGTTTTTGTTGCATTCAAACACTGTTCTCTAGTGTCAACAGGAAATAGAAATAAAGGTAATAATCAAAACTTAAGACTACTGACGGAACTCCAATCTTAGTGGTATAATGGTATGGTATGGTATGGTATGGTATGGTATAGTATGGTATGGTATGGTATGGTATGGTATGGTATGGTATAATCTTAATAATCTTAATATATGTTGTACATAGCGTTCTAGATATTGCTCAAAAAATCTAAAATAGCATATCGGAAGTATTATATTCAGTATTTTCAAAGCTGGTTAACATTATAAGATTAGGAAATAATTTTGGCTAAAACATTTCCCTGCACCTAAGCATTGAAAGCAGTAATTTTGACTGCCACATTCTTCTGCTGGCTGAAAAGCCATCCCACCAGCCACTGAGAATCATATTGCATCCACTTAGCAATGGCTGGAAATGGTTTGTTGTAAAGAACTATACATGCAACATCTATTCTTTGGATCTAAAGTGCAGAAGGATGAGCTGAACATATGGAAGAGGTTTAAATATATGTGGATAGCTGAATATGTTTCAGGTTTGTAATATCCTTTATAAATTAGTTTAATTTTTTTCTTTATATATTACTATATAGCTTTCCATCATTTTGCTGTAAGGGCATTTAAACATTTAATAAATTTACATTATCATAAAATGTAATTTGTATGAGTGGTTTTAGACGTTAGTGGTTAAATGAGGTACACCTCTTTTCTTCTGAATACGCATTCGTTGGAGTGGTAAGCAGAGTCACTAGGTATTATGTTTATTTATCCTACACTTACTACTTATAATGAGCTCACCTTCCCCCAGCTGTAGTGTGGAAACAAAACTAATGTACAAATAGATAGAATTCAATCATATTCTGGTTATTGTTTTCTAGATGGATTTCAAAATATTGCATGCCTCTCTTTGGCCCTGATGTTTGCAGGACATACTATGAAGCAAACAAACTTCTCTGATTAGAGTCTCTGGTTGCCAGACAGGCTTATCACAGTCTTGTGGGGTACTGTCATGATTTGTTACCTTTCACCACCAGTACATGTTCTGGCTTCCATCCCAGAAGCCAACAAACAACTTACAGGATGTGTAAAAAAAGAAATGGGAGATAAGTCACAGAAAATTTGCCACAGCAAATAATGAAGATCGGGGAATGCGTGGGAGGGTCCAAGTTGGAAGTAACTTAGGTCTGAGTTAGAACAAACCTTTGGAAGAAACATCTTTGGAAATCTTATATGGGTATCTGTCTTGCAGCCTCCACCAAGTCTTGATCAGTAGTACTTTCTGTGCTTTCCATCTAAGTTAGCTGGACTGACTCATAGAAAAGCTTTCTTCAGCCTACTATGAAGTTTAATTAGTGATGTCGACAAATCTTGTTCATATTTTCCAATGTTCCAATAAATGTAATTGTTAGACATAGAGTGCTACGCTAAAGACAAAAAAAAATAGCATTTTTCAAGATACAAAGTGTGCATGAAATCAGTGACAAAAGCCACCTAGAATTCCCACCAGCGCTGTGATTTTCCAGATGCTCTCTTTTATAATCTTCTAGCAGGCCCAGCTCTGACATCAAAAGAAACCAGTGAAGTGGGTCTATCTGCTTTCAGTTCTCAAAATAAATGAGTAAATTACCTAAAAGGAGTCCTGTATCTGTGATAGAAACAAGTGAGATTGTTATCTCTTGCTCCACCTGCTTTATCCCTACCCTTAAGACAGAGTGGCTTGGCAGTCTTAAATAGAACATGATGTCTTGTCACCTTTTCTCCCCTATCTCTTTCATGTCCTCCAGGGAATCTCAACACAAATGCCTTATTTCAAGAAAATAAAATCTTTCCGCCCCTAGCACTTCTCTTTGCCTTTCTTCTACTCATTGTCACTTTTGCTCTTTTCAGTGCTTTATGGCAATGATATCAATGTGTCCCTTTACTATTGAGTTAAGCTCCCCCAAACATCTGAGAAAAGAACAAAAAACAGAGAACCATCACTCCACTTGACACAGTGCATTTTATCACCTATCACAGCTGAAATTATGAAAAAAAGACAGAAGAATTTCTGTATGTTCCAGATATTCAGTATCTCTGTCTCGCACAGGACTATTAGGAACACAATAAAATTGCAAAAAGAGACCCAGAAGAGTGCAGCAATAAACAATATTGACCTCACTGACAATCACGGACTTGAAAGAGCCAGTGTAACCCGGACCATGACATATGGTGCTCTGTGCTTAGTGCTTTCTTTTGTAATAACACTGCCTACACTATGGAAGTTCACCCCAGATATGTCAGTTTTTGCCAGCTATTAACAATGCCAACTCTTTTTTTCCTAGCAAGCTGTAAAATAAATAGGAAAAGACCAGTTATAAACATGTCTCCTCTTTGACAGAACACTTGATCATCATAGAAGTAAGAAAATAAGGGCTATAACATATTCATCTTCTCAAACTCCAAACCTGAGGGAAGTCTTATGTGAGACGTTTTAATTCAGATTGATTCAGCTTTCACAGAAACCAGAAACGGAAATGTAATGCTTATGCGTAGAGGATCAAAACATAAGGGATTCGTAAATTCACAGATTTTTTTTAAAACCTTTTTTTTTTAATTTGGATTTGTTATTTGTGGTATTTAAATGTATCCAAACAAAATAGGAAATTAAAAATTAAATTAGGAAATTTAAACAGTTTCTCAATTTCTGGCTCAGTTTATCTTTGTTCTAACCGACACTGGAGATTACACAGAGTTTAGGGGCACATCTCATCCTCTGTCATGTATACAGTGGTGAATAAGCGAATTTTTCTGCGCTGTCTGAAAGCTTGCTTTCTGATGTTACATGCCAGTTGACATTAGATTATTGTATCATACGGTCTATAAAGGAAGTTTATCTCTATGCGCGTGAGTTCAGCCAAGATTTTGACTAGGACTTCTGAACTGTGTACATATCTTTTACTTTTGCAAAGAGGATACAAACAAAAGCAAAATCTTGGGCTCTCCCATTCAGAATCTGATTTGCCTGGTGAATCTGATCAGCAACTTCCTCCTACTGGAGAAAAGAAAGGAGGTATCCAAAACATTCTCTGGATTTTTCCACGGCATTCACCATTACTGCCCAGGGCACCATTACCTGTGATATAATACCAAAGGCCCCAGTGAATCATTAAAATTACTTGAGCCCTTCACAGAGGAAGGTATTGGCATAATACCAGTTGTTAAAATTCACACAAGGCACTTTCATGGTTTTTTTGTTGTTCGTTTGGGTTTTTTAAATACTTTTTAACCTCTTTTGAATATTAACATATCAACTAAACCCATCTACCGTTGAAATATAGCATTGCCTCCAGATATTCATACATACTTCTGTTGCCAGGGTGACAGCACAGTATGAGGACAAATCATAGGCAGAAAGTGTATTGACTGGCAGATTTTAAAAAGGAAATTTTGTAATAAAGGTATAACCTACTTTATCATAGAAGATTCAGATTTTAATTGATGAGGTCAGGTCACATTTAGTAATTCTTTGTAAGAGCACTTCTAATAATGTTGTCCATTTTCTCTCCTTACCTAAAAGATTGGCTGTTGCCGTGGACAATGACCTGGCATCAGTCACTGCTCACACTGCTTCTCAGCTGGACTAGAAGAACCAATATAATTGGACATAAATCCTCCAACACTTAAAAATCACCTAATTAAAATACAACACTACAGGCATCTCCTCAACAATGCAGACTACACCTCTGGTGTCACAAGCATAGCAAGCCCATTTTTTATGTTGACTTTGCAGAGAAATAAAATATCAAATTCAAAAAAAGCCTGTCCTTGAACCCCAAATGCCTAACCATCCGCAATGATGACTGACATCTGCAGTTACTGCCCCCTGATACACAGGAACTTCCTTTCCAAAATCAGATGTCTCCATTTGAAACCTCTACAGTGCAGTGACAAAACAGGACACAAAATGCACACATTTTGCTCCCTGAAGAGAAGATGAAAGGAAATCCAGAGCAATGGTCACACTGGGTGTACCACCCAGATTTTTGTGATGTCAAGTGCAATACGAAACCTATAAAGAGTAGAGTAGTCATTTCAACAGAAGACACTTAAGATGCTTTGCCAATGCTATAGGAACTCTTGACTGTTTATGTAAACTTTTCATAACTGTGGAGCCCGGCAGTAGCTGATGTTGGAGATGCATTTTCAAATTGGACCTGGGTTTGTTGAGACCTATGGCTCAGTATCAAAGCCCCTGAAGGTTGCTGCTGACTTTCCACATAAATGGTTCAACTACTTGCTTCCCTGTCATGCACAGGCTGGTTTGGACTGGTTGTAGACTTGGCATTACACCTCTTCTCTTTTGGTCTGCAGTTCTCCTCAGTGCAAATTTGCCAGTGACTTTTCAGCAAGAACTAACTCAGCACTGCATGCAGAGTGTAGGGGAACTGTACTGCAAATCTGATATGTGAAACTGGAGGATGGTAAAAAATATTCTATCTTCCAAAAGCAGCTGAAATAAAATCACATAACTGCAACGGTTTCAAACATGGGGGAAAGTTTAGTTTCAGTTCAAATGTTCACTTAAGTCATAGGCCAAAGATCATCTGAGCCGTGTTGTACATCTTAAGTCATCTGATGGAGTTGTAAATGTTTCTTTCCTTGTCACAACAGTATCTTTTTAAACTGTGTGCACATACACATAGCAGTATTTTAAAATATATATGGAAGATACAGAGTCATTTGGGTAGATACTCTGCCTGTCCGCTATAATTGTGTTTCTCTTTCTAATGTTCCTATATCCTGGCCTGAAAAATTCAGTTCTATCATGCATAAAATATTGCATGTCTTCACAGAGGTGAGAGGAAATGTAACCATGGACCAGAAATTATACCATCTGCCTGCATGACCCACTACACTAGTCAAGAAGGTGATGCAAACTGCCAAGTATACAAAGAGCACTGGGTACTGATTGTTGGTAAAAATTTATACCTTCAAGATTCACAACGTGTATTCTCAGAGGGCAAATTTACTATTCCCTGCTCAAAAAAAAAAAAAAAAAAAAGAGGGGAAAGGTAAAATCCATTGAACATAAATTGCACACCTAATTCTTATAGCGCGTTCTAGACTGTAAAAGATAATGCTTGTAGCTCATACCTGTGATTTCTAAACAAACACATTCTGTTTCTATCTTGTAACACTTTTTTGTGTATGTGAACAGAGGACTTTGGAACAGCAGAAATTACTAATACCACCCTGTATTCCCAAAGCAGTTGAATTGCAGGTTTGTTTAAAAACTGAATATTGTATTTCTTAAAATAAAACATTTCTCTTCACTGGACAATGACACCTACAAAGTAGAAAAGAACTCACAGGGATAGAAATACTGAAGTCTGAAAAGTCAGGAGTAAATTTTGAAAATAGAAATATTAACCTTAACTTGTAATGACATGCATCAAGGCATGCAAGTTTGCTGTTTAAAATAAAATTTACTTTGGTTCCAGCTTTGCTGCTGCTTTATAAATTAAGGTATGGTAGGAAGTAAGCTGAGGTAGATATAGATATTAAAAATGGGCAGATCTTAAAAATATATGTGTAGACACATATTGATATCATATATAGTGATATGAAATATAACTTTAAAACAACCCTTTCTTTCTTTCTTTCGGTTCTGTACGCAGAAATATGTGATATAGTAAGACTGGCCCAAACAGCAAAGTATACCCTGTGCAGTGGTCAGATGTTGACAGGAGAACTGAATTTGCTGCTGAACAAGAATTTTCTAGTAACATGCTGGTCTTTTTGCAAATAATTTCATCAACTGCAATTGGACTGGAGCTATATCTTAGTCATGCAAAACAAAAAGAGAATAAATACCACTGAAAAGAACTCACAATACACTTTAGGGTGTAATTGAAAATACAACTACTCATGCTTGCTTTAAATCAGAGTTTACTACTGCAGGATTACACTGATTCTTGTGAAGTTAATGAAAAAATCTACTCTTGGTTTTTGTGGGCTACATTTTTTCATTTACAAGGACCTAAAATGTAATTAATAAACACTACTTCCATGTCAATGTTCCCTGGAATTTTCAACTATTATGCACAATTTCAGAGGTACATCATCTGAGATTGGCATACATAGCAACATAAAGGCAAAATATGGTAGAATACAGTTTCCTTAAGTTACACTAACAACTAGTTGGGATTCTCCTCCAGGATGTTTAAAATTTTCCATAAAAGTAAACCTCAGTAAACTTTCAAATATTTGTACTTAAGAAATATTACAAGTTTGCAGTAATGGCTTAAATGAGAATTTTGTGGAGAAAATTCCACTAATCTACAGAAGATATGTAGTTTAGTTTAGGAACTGCTTGAGTAAATCAGGTAGTATCCTTGAACTTCTAAGCTCTCTTTCCTACAGTGCATGTAATTACTCAGGCAGTATTCTCCCACCTCCCCATACTTAGTGCGTATCAGGTCTGGGCTCAGAACAAAGAAAAGAGAAAAGCAAATAGTTCTTTCATGGTAAAGCAAAACTTCTCAGTTACAAAGACATTGGAACAAAAAAATATTCATGGTTTTATTTTTATATATTTTCTTCAGTTT
>NW_010395345.1:0-13977 GCF_000710305.1 Buceros rhinoceros silvestris | reverse complement strand
GGAACCCTCCGCGGAAGCACCGGCCAGCCCGAACCCGAGCCCTGCGCCCAACCTTTTATTTTATTTTGTTTAAACTCGCAGTCCGTGGCCGAAACTGCCGAATTTAAGACGAGGACTCGTAAGGGCCTGCACAGAGCAGCGTTCCTACAGCTCCCGTTTCCAGGGCAGTTGGGAGAGGAGGCGCACACAGCGCTTTGACAGCGATAAACCTACATCAAACATTGCACAATTCTTCCATGATTTTTGCCTTCAAAGACGAGGCGGTTTTGGCCGTGCCCGAACCTCCTGTATTTGCTTTCCGCAGGCATTTGCGTAATCAGGTTCTATCGGCACAACTGTTTGTGCAAACCAGATTTCAAAATCTGCCGTTCAGGTGTTTGTGAAGATTGATTTGGGGCCTTTTGTCGAACCCTACCGTGGGTTACCCGTTGAATCCCCAAAAAGCTGCTCGGCTCTCTCAGAGCTGGGTTAACTCATCCGCAGGGCAGCAGAACAGAACAGAAACCGAGGACGTTTGCACAGACAGGTTCCTCCTCCGCTGAATGTGAGCACAGACCACATTCACATGATTATACGTTGGTCTAATTTCTACAGAAACCCTTGCGGTTGCCTGATGGCAATAAACTACAACTTTGATAAAAGATTTCTGTGATTAGTGATGGGTTTTTGGAACCTCTCAGGCCCAAGGATTTTAACCCTTGTATCTCCTGATGGGCATTTGTGAGGGGGTAGGAGTGCGCAGTGCCTGTGGCCCCAGGGAAGGGGCGAAGGGCAGAGGCACAGAACGCTGTCGCTGACCCTGCAGGATCCATCGCTGGAGGCGACGGACCATCCCTCCAGGCAGCCACTGATTTCTGGGCCACAGCTGTGCTCTGACCTCCCTGCCGGGGGTCATGAAGCACAGAAGGGGAGCGAGTGCTGCCGCAAGAAGCATTAATGAATCCTTTTTGACACGCTGCTGAGGCTCTGTCAGAGGAGGATGCCTCCTCGACCGGGTGAGGGGTGACACCCCTACCCCTACAGCCCATCTGCTGCACCAAGCGTAAGCGGGGAAGCAGTGGCAGCGCTGAGGGGAAGGACTGGACCAAATCTCTCTCCTGTACCCCTTCCCTTCCCACTACACACTGTGGCTTAAGTGGAACAGGAACTCCAAGATGTTCAGGATTCTTCTGTCTGCTCAAGTCAACCAGGGACAACCAGGAGTATTGCACCGGGACCGACCCCTGCCATATGCTAGGGATTATCTCCGAGGAATGGATGCAGGGCAGGCGGACAAAGGTAGCTGGTGTAGAAGGGACAGACTGGGAATGATTATGTCTAATGCAGCATGTAAAGGGGTAATTTAACCAGCAGCACCATCAAAGTGTGTTAATAACTTGAGCAAAAATCAGGTTTTCTAGACTTGACACCCATTAACCAAATCTATACGCTCTCCGGTGGACAATTCATTCCTCTCCACAGCTACAGCAGGTTAATGCAGTAATACCTGAGCCACCCTGCCACTCTCCTCCCATTTGGCAGACAGACACTCGTCACCCTGCTTTCCCCTCTCCTTCTTAAGTTACAAACCTGGTGTGGTCAGCTGGTTTGTAACTGATTTTTGCGTTGAAAAGGGTGCTTGTGCCTTCTACAGCAGGTGCTTCTAGAAAAGGTCAGTTCTGTTTCACAGATTCTCTGACTAGGTCTACGGAAAAAATTAACATGGAGTTGTTTAAATACATGCATCAGAACTTTGGATTTATGGCCTAATTTGGAGAAGTTAATAGAAATGACACAAAATACACTGATTATTTGCAAAGGTTTTTGTACTTTTTCGCTTATGTCAACAGTGGGATTCGTATAAGAGAACTGGAACCTGGCTCAGCTTAGCAGTGTTTCTGTCCAACTTGCAACTTGCCTTTGAAGCCAGGGGAGCCGTGCTTGTCTCACAGGCTAAAGAATTCAGAGGTCTGAGCTCACGTATAAGGTCCTTCTTGACAAAAACTTTCTTTTTTACTTTCCCAAATGAGGTCATGTTCTAGCAGTCTTTGATGTTCTCCCATTTTGCCTCAAACTAGCCTTGAGGCAAACAGAGGACTTAGCAATACAATTTTTTTGATTTAAACAGGATCTTTCGGTATGACTATACTCACTGCAGCAGGCCAGCGTACCCATTCTCATAAGCAGCATTTTTGCTTTTGCAGCAAATTTCACAGGAGCCAGAAAAAGCCCAACCCCAAACCCTATCAGGATCTCCATATAACTCATCAGAAAGGATTGCTGGAGGTCTGCTACCTACCTTCGAACCAGACATCTATTCAAAAACAGTTCCAGGAACACAGGAACCAGTGCAGACTGCTTTCCTACGGATTTATGCCTGTGATTAATGGCCTCTGTGTCTAAGGTACAAGCTCTAATTGAAGTTGGTCTCTTGCCTGGAAACTCATAAACGTCTCCCCCTTACCTGGATTACTGGATATCAGAACAGAACGCCGATTCCTTCTGATCTCTCACTCACCTCCACACTTCAAAAGAACAAATTTCTAGAAATGCAGTGACTGTGAGATCTGCCAGATTTGGTTGAAGTTGATTAGCTATTCTGAAGCGGAATGACGGGAAGATCGCATACGCCATTCTTCCACTGGCAAGTAAGAAAGGGCTGTGCTTACTGCACCAGCGCCTGGTTAGCTCTACCACCCTCTTGGTGGTAAAGCCTCTGTGAATGACTAACTAATCCTACACTTACTCAAGTTTAAAAAAAAAAAGTCATGACTCAAGATGGTAATTTAAAAAAAAAAAAACCCCAAACGTTATTATTTGTCAGAGTGCTATGCAAGTCATTCTATTTTGTCAAAACAATCAATTTACAAGAAACAGCACTTTCTCCCCTATGTCTTTTAAACAAAGCAGAAACACAAAAGCAAACCACGTTACTGGGCTTCACTTGAAACAAATAACCATTCAACAGTTTTATCTTGAACTTCAGTCAGCTCACTGGACAAAAAAATCCCAACACCCAGTACCTCTCACATGCAGTGCTTCTCCCGGTAATGATCTCAAACACAGAATTTCTTCCAAGTAGTGTTTTTCTCCTGAGAATGAAACTCTTGTGGTGCCTTTTTTTAGCAACATACCTGCTCTCCCCTGTAGAAGTGCTGTTTCAGAAGCTTGCACAACCCCAGGCTGAAGCTTCATTATGTTTTCTTGATCTGAACTTCTCTGTGATCAGCACATGAAAAATAAGATACACTGTCCCTTTGTTCTAGCATTTTACTATTGCAGTATGTACCTGCCACTTCCCACGTGCTCTTGGGGACTTCCAAATAGAGCAGACATGTGGACACAGTTTCTTTTTAATTGTTTTTGCAAGAAGTCACGTAATCACCTGTATCTTCAACTATTCTTCCCTAAAAGGATGACAGTTGAAATTACTGAATTTTTTCCCTGAGATGGAAAGCTGCCTTTAGCTCTGTATTTTCCTGTTGTCCTGCATCAACATTTACCACAATAATTCCTCAGGTCATAAAACACCTATTTTGCAGGAATCTTGGTTAAGCAAAAGAGAAATAGATTTTTTAAAAAGCTACCATACCAATTAGAAAAATCAGGTCAGATAATGGAACTTTAGTATTTTTCACTGACTTAAAAAAAAAAAAGTCAAGTCACTACAGACACCTGAGGTAAATCTCTTTCCTGACATCCTGAATTACTCAGCAGGATTTCATCTCTGTGGAACTTCCTTAAAAAAATAGGAAAATTTATCCTGTCAACTTTGGAAAAGACACCAAAAGGAGTTTAGACAATCCCTGTGAAAGCTGAGCGTTGAGCAAGCTAAACTGACAAAAATACATATTTTCCTAAAAGGTATATTTCATTTCTTTGGAACTTGGTGGGTTTATACCTTTAGTATTAGTCACATAGTGTGAAATCACACTCATTTTAGAGCTGAGGAGCAATCAAAATTTGTCATGGTGGTATTTTTGCATAAGGGACTGTATGTCCTCGGCCTGAGACATAAGCACACTTTCACTTTTGAAAGCGTTTGTCTTATCCTAGATGTCAGCAAATAAGTGGGTATTTTTCTCATCTGAGTTTCTGACAGCTTGTTTAGTTATAGGGGAGTATGGAATGAGTTGCAGAACTGTGAAGCAGTGATACACTCCAATCAATACTCCGAGGCACAAGACATCCCTAAGTCTGATAATGACAATATAAACCTATACTATCAGTCAGTTTACAGTAATGCTTTTTCAAATGCCTGCTAAAGCAACCCAGGCATAGCTGAGACTTCAAAACCAGTCTAAAGGCAGCTCTGAAAACAGGAAATTCCTGGTGAGTGTGAAGTTGCGAATCCCTGCTCCAGTGAGACCCCTCACTGCTGTGCCTCTGGGGCAGTCTGGACAGGAGCTTTTCATCCAAAGAAACGATTCCCTCTTCGTTTACCAAATTCATCCTTTTGGCAAATACAGCCACATTCCTCAAGACAGGCAACGTCTCTTCCTAGATAAACTCACAGAGCAGCAGAAGAGAGGAGATTAAAAGACTCGGAAAACACCAAACAGGGAAGCGATGAGCAGATGAGCTTTCACGCGCACAAGCTGCTGTCAAGGCCACCTGGACCCTCACAGTTCTTGCCCTTGCTGAATGCCCGAGCTCCAGAAGCTTCCTGTGTTCTGGGTTCTCTGGCAAGGCAGAAGGAGAAATAAAACCACAGGCACAGAGGCAGAAGGGGACAGATACATGAGGTTACCTGAGAAGGAAGCAGATTTGATGTTAGTTACTTGGTTGGAAGAACTTTCTTTTGTGCAAGTCTACAGCTGAGTCACGTCATTCAGACCAACAGCTCTGTTTCAGACACAGCACTGACTGCCATGCAAGTTTCACAACTCTCTTCCCTAGGAGCCCATAAAAGAAAAAAAGGCTGCTAGAAGTGGTGGCAAAACCTGACAAAAGTCTTTCCTTACTTTAACAGAGGTTGAATTATTTCCCATTCATATGTAGAAATTAAGAAACCCACCATGAGCATGTATCATCTCGTACCATTTATACTCACAGTTTACAAAATATTTAAAATTCACTGTCTTACAGGCACCCTGTAATTTCTGATGTCTCTCAGTATCTTAGAGGAATACATAGAGAGGAAATATACTGTATTAACCTTTAAGTGATGTATATTTAACTAAGATCTCTTTAGACTAGCAAGAAATGACAATGCGAGTTAGGGGAGGAAAAAAAGAAAAGTGAAGCTACCCAGCAGGAGCAGCTGAATGAGGCTGAGACACCCCAGTGAAGCAGGAAGGAGACAGGCTCATTTTACACCGACCGGTCCTTGCAAAGTCAGACCAGTTCTAGGCATGCATCAGTTCTGAACAGTGACTGTGCAGGTTTCAGCAACACAAATTCTTATACCTGCTGAAGGCTTGAGCCAAGATCTCAGGCATGTAAAAGCACGTAAAATTTGGCCTAAGTTTTAAAATCATAATGACACAGGATATATATTTCTGTTTAAATCTTTAACTACATAAATGCCTACTGACCTCATACCCTTCCCATTAAGCCAAGCACTCTCTCCAAATGGCTCTAACCAGGCACGGCTTCCTCAGTAAAGGAGCGCAGCCAGCTGGATACTCTGGGTAAAGGAGCGCAGCTGGCTGCATCTCGCTGCATCTTCGTACAGCGAGATACAGACACGCAGTTACACACGCACACATGTGCCTTTCACATACACAGTTTAAGAGTTATGAACAAATTGCACCAATTCCTACCTGTGATGTGGAGCCTGACGCACACCAAGGAGGTGGGGAGAACATCTCTGTAAGTATCTTAACATGCGATTGCTCATTCAATGAAAATGGGAGTGTGAGGGTGGGCAGAGGGGAACACCCACAGTGCTTCAAACCTGGTGGCTTTCAACCACAGTTCAGAGCAGTTTTGGGGAACTTCCCCAAACAGACAGAAGATATACTTAGTTATTCAATTCAATGCTCATGTTCCCTTTATAACTTTGAAACTGCCTGGCTTTCTGGTTGACTCTAAGGCTTCTGCTGTCTGATTCAGAGGACCCGATCACACACAGAAAAACATCAAGAAAAACCTCTGTGGATTTATAATTTTGAAGTAAACTGTGACACTACAACAAACACTGCCAAATAAAAACAGACTTATTTCACTGTTTGTTTGGGTTTTTTTAGGCATTTGACTATCTGAGGATAGTGTGCGGCAGGTCAGGTCGTTTGTGGGAAGGCAGAACCTGTCAGACACAGAGAAGTACTCTCTTCCTGTGCAGCGACTTGCTTAGTTCCGATCTACAGAAAACAACAGTTACTGGCGGATGTCTTCCCCTGCACAACCAGTGCTAATACATTCTAGAAACCAATCTCTTTTCCCCCTCTCTACCTCCCTGCTAGTTCGTAGCTCGTCCCCAGTAGCAGCTTGTGAAGGTAAACATCTGTCATTGTACAACAAGATCATACACTGTATTTGATCTATCCCTTTCCCCTGAAAAAAGTCTCATAGGAATAAGCTTAATTATATACACTCTAAAACGAATGTGAGTACTTGAAGAACAGAGCACCATCCCATGTTGTATTATCTTCTGTTATTATAAAAAGCCAAGAGGAAACCCTCCACAAGAGTGGAGCATATTAATTATGACAAGACATCATAACATGCCAGTTGAGATTTAAAGGCCGCTAATAATACTTTTTGTAGTAATTAGTGCAAGATAGTTATCCCATAAAACCAAATATTGGATGGTAGACTTCAGTGATAAACAATTCACTTGATGACATTTACATATAAATACACATAAATAAAAACCCACGTAATTTAGGTTTGTAGTTAACAAAAGTATGGTCTGAAATGAATTAAATGTAATTGTATCTAGCTGGATCAAAGCTGTTCCTCTAATGATACTCAAGTATACGGGGTACGAAAAGCATAATTGTACAATTCTCAATTTAGTAAAGTACTACTCTATAAAACAGAATTGTGAAAACAGCTCTTACATTTTAATGTAAAGTATAAAATTGTATATTTACATTTGCATACACTGAACTACATTGGGTAGCTCACGGTAAAAAAAACATCCCTTTGAAAAATCTTTCAAAAAATACATCAACTGCAAATATGATCAAAAGTTACTAAGTTAGCAGCTGAGATAACATCTGTAGTAAAAATATATTTTAGGAAAATACCTGGAAAAATCTAAACACCAATAAACACTTTAAAACTATTTTTGAAGTAAAAACTGTAGCAAAAAACAGAACAAGCTAGCTAGGATAACAGAAACTATTGCATACTGCTCTTTAAGAGCCATGTAACAACTTGGAACAGAAGCAGCAGATAGGGTACTTGTTTTGTGGTGTAACAAAGTGGAAATGGGAGGAAAATAGGAAACCAGTTATCCAACTTCTCTCTATGTTTATTACTGTTTTTACTGGGAGAAGCGTAAGAAAAAGATGCGAGAAGCCCTCTCTCTAGGCATATCCTCCATCAAAGGCTACAACAGTTCCTGGTAAAAGGAACCCAATTTCAAGAGCCTTGGACCCCAAACTTAAAACCATTTACCGTACGTGCTGAACAGTTCAATGGACAATAAACTGGATTATAACACTACAAGTTGCAGGTTAACTTTAAGAGTTAACACTATTTTGCAATATGAAGTGCTTTATAATATATCTATATAATATATAGATATTTGTAAAATACACGTGCAGATTTGATAGAACTGTGGAAACAGCTTTCTTGAGTCTTTTCTTCCCATTAACAGATCTTTATCTCCTACACAAGGAGTTTCAGGATTCAACAAGGATTTCCACAATATGATCAAGCTCATTAAGATCAGATTTACAATTAGAGTTAGAAGCTGGAGTTGTTGGAGAAGAAAATGTTTCAAGTCCATCACAGTGTCCCATTTTTGTGTTGCTCATCATGCCTGTTAACATAGTATCGAGATCGTAGTAAGAATTGTCAACTTCTGAAAAAAGATCTTCAACAGAATTAGGACTTTTATTCTCCAGTGTCTCAAATATTTGATCTAATGATTTTTGAAAGTTTCCTTTATTTTCTTGTGGATTCTCCATTTCCCACACATTGCTCTGCAGGTTTCTTGGAGCTTGCACTGAAGAGGCTGTGGACATAGTTTCTGAACTATCTTGTGCCTGGTCACCCTCAAAGTCTTTATTGAAAGTACTATAGCCTGGAACATGCTTTCCCTCAGCTTGTTCCCTAGATGAACGACAGAGGATATCTGTTGAAACTAGACGATCCAGGCATGCCTGCCCTGTACTCTGTGTATTTATCATCTGCCAAGTCCCGTCTTGAGTCATTTCCTCTTGGATCTGCCGTACTGTGTTGGCTATAAGTACCGAACGACAAAGGTTAGGTTCAACCAGCATGTGACACAGCTGAAGTTTAACCAAGGACATATCTAACAGTGACTGCCGCTGAAGATTGTATGAAGGAATAGCCTTAATACCAGCCAGAGTTCCTTCAATGTCTTCTTCACCATCAAAGCACTTTCTCTTCAATCCTCGCACAAACATTGTGTCCTGTTAAAAAAAAAACCAACAAACCAAACCTCTTGTACAATGTGGACAGCTCAAGAGGGAGGTGAAAAAGACTAAAAAAACAAAACAGAAAACTGTAATCTTAAACAGCAAATTCTTATAAGATAGAAACATCGGAATTGTCATACCAGGTTATAGAATGGCCAGTGTAGTACAACAGAGATCGGGAACACATGGACTGGGCCCCAAAGGTGGTACTTAGAAACCAGGGGTGAGCAGCTCCACAAGTCATAGCACCCAAGAGAGGCAGGGGCTCCCATTAAGCTCCACACTTGATGGAAGTCAGGAGCTGATGCTTCGGACAGAAGCAAACATCTCAATGGCTGTATTTTGCCTACTGGAGAGGTGCTCCTCACTCCTCCCGAGTTTCTACTGGCATGCTTATCCTCTAATCTTGGAAATAAAAATACAACCTGGCACACCATCTTTATAAGATTTGGCCACTCCAGAACACTGACATGCCTAACAGAGTAACGTGAAAAAAATCCAACAAGGGCAGCACTCTTGAAAAGGTGAGCTTGTTTTGGCTACAGGGAGATAAAGATCTAGACCTGTTCCATATAACTGGAGACGTTCAACTGAGGAACTGCCCAAAGCAGTCCTTCCGGTTCCCTTACTCAGGTGAGTAAATGCACTGTGTAATTCCAGTATGACTTGTACAAGCCCAGTAACGATAGGCACAGGTATCCTCTGTATGGGCTTCTGTATTCTTTCCCAGTCGACTAAAAGAAAGCCAAATTCCCACATGCCTAGTTTAGGTTCACCAGCTAAAAAGAAGCGGGTTGCACACAGGCTTCCTGTTATTTACACCTAAAAATCACTTGCTTAATTTTCCACAGTATGTCTTTCAAGCACTAGCCTCCAGATCTTCTGAACTGCACTAATTTTGACAACAGCACCTCATGCAAATACTGTAGCTGATCTTTCAAAATACAAAGTAACTTTTTTTTTAAATGCAGATATTCTTTTAGTTTCATAAAAACTATGCTGCAAATGAAAGCTAGTACCTAATCTTCACATTTATGCACATTCGTTATGCCCCTTCTAAGTCTTCTGACCATACAATTCCTGTTTGTCCAATACCTGGGGATTTTTTTTTAAGGTAGAGACTCACAAAACAAAGTTTTTCTACTGAAAGCTGATAAAAGCAAAACTACTATTGCAGTGTTTTTCTCTATCATTTTCCACTTCCCTTGGTAAGCCCTAACCTCTGCCTTGCTTTTCTAGTTGCTACAGTACGTTCCTTGTATTTTCAGAGAGCGCTTGCAGCTTCTTCAGTCACCAAACATCCAAAGCGAAACAACACTGTTCCTTTCAAAAGACACTACATAGTTATCTACTCTGAAAACCTGGGGATAGCACAGTAGCCAGATAAACACTTGGCTGACTCTGTACAACTTTTCTTACATTGCTGTATGTAACCATGAAATAACCTTTTTTGGATTTGCTGACTCTTAAAGATTTCTTTCCACTGGAGGTACAAAAATCTTTAGAAATCATAATATATGGAGGCGACAATATAAAATACATGAACTTGGTCTTATGGTCATTTTTCATAGATCTCTTAAAAGCTGTCCATGAATTATCAATATACTAAATAAATATTTGGAAGTTTTTTGTAACCTTTTCTTCTGTAACCTAACATATTGGCATTATTCCCATTAAATACAACCCAAGTTTTCGCTTGGCAGTGCCTTTTCCATAGTTTTAGATATTCCTTCCTATCGGAGGATATCCCGTTTAATTTTTTCTATAAATTGTAGGTACAATAATTTCTAAACATGCACCCCCCCCATGTGCAACCTGACCTCTAGAGACACCTTTTTGGACTACTAATGAACCATGTACAATTATGTCATCAAACATTAAATACTGTGCAGAGTTTGAATCTTCTTTTATTTCAACTTACATTCTTGTGAAGAATAATTAAAACTTCAATTGAATGCTGACGTGGTTTTCATACATCTACTACTTGGCATTTAAATGACTTCTAACGCACACCAACAGAAAACCAGAATACAGCAGAAAACTTGAAAGCCTCAATACATCACACACATCTGGGTGTGTAGAGGCAGAGGAAAAAATGTTTCTGGATTCTTAAAGATAAACCTTTCACAGCATTCTCTGGATTATTTTCTGTAACACTTCGCATCTTACAATGAATTATATCTTCCAATTAGCATCTTGCATCATGAAAACAGTTCTTTGTCACCCCGTTCCTGAGACCGCACAAAATGCTATATTACACTTTCATTTAAGAAGGAATAAATTACATACCAGTAATTGTGTTTGATGTAGTCCTTCCTCTTCTCCCATGCTACTGAGCAAGAGTCCATACAGTAAAAGTTAGAGCACCACCTACCAAGTACCAGGAATCGAGATGTCAGGCAAGTTCAGGAGATGCAAAACAAAATAGTTTCCCATTTCAGAAATTTATACACCTCTGCATTTTGTCAATTGCTTCAGTATCGCTATCTTCACAACACTCCTACAAACTGGAATAGTACTACTAAACCCAATTTACAACTAGAGCACAAAGGTGATTTGCCCAACAATACAGCAAAATCTGTGGCAGGAGAAGGAAACTGCCGGTTTAAGTCTAAGTTAGAGGCTATTACCCTGACCTTTGGACCACCTCTCCCTTATCCCTACACCCTTCCCGTTTTAAAGAGCAAACAGAATCTGTAGCGCTCATCTGAAAAATCAAAATGCACACAAAAGTACACTGAAAGCAAGTCTTCATTGCTCTTATCACCAAACTACAGTGTTCACCTTTGTTGTACAAAACTGTGCACCTCTGTAGCATCTGGAGAAAAAGAGCAAGGACGCATAAATACAAAACTGAAACACAGCGAAACCAGGGACCATTTTCCTTTACCAGCAGAGAAACTTTATGACTAAGATTTACTTTGCAAAATGACAATAATGAAAGTAATGACAGCAATTTATTTGTTTTAATTATGAAGGCTGAGGCTTCAAAACACGTTTAAGGCAAAATAAAATGTGATATACCAAATAAAACTACCAAACACATGCAACAACTCCTGTTTTTATTGAAAGCGAAAAGAATGTTCCATTTCAACAGGCAACAGAAACATACACGATAAAATATGAAAACAACTTGGATAGTTTTCTAAACATGTCTCTACAGTAAAGACAAAAGACAGTTCACTATCTGTAACTGAAGTACATACCTAGAAAAGGAACAAGTAAAGAGAAGGCGTACAGACATCTATTTTCGCTTTCTATCCTGGCTAGTAATAAACAATTTTAGAAGAGTGTTTGCCCTAAAACCAGGGAGAAGGAGATGGTTGACAAAGGACTTAGGGGGCAGAAAACATGTTTCTCCTCAAGAAGCTGCACACTTGTTAAAATATCATGACAAAAAAACCCCACCTTAAACACTCTCAAGCCAAAAATCTTTTGACTTGATCCCAAAATATTCAGACTTAAAATGCTGTTATGTCATGGAAACTGTATTTCAACCAACTCATAGTCTCATTCTCTTTCACAGACTGAACTCACAGCAACATTCAAGACAGAGTCATGAGGCATCTGAACTACAACTCCAGTGAGCCACCGTGATATCAATAAAGTATTTCTTATTTCTGTCAAACACATGATGATGCTATAAAAGTTCAGAAGTTCTTGTTCCTTGGGTATACTTTCAAAACATCTATAAATGAAGAGCAATCTCTTGGACAGCCTGTAAACCGAAACTTCTTGAATCCCCAAATTCCTATTTTAGGGTAGATGACAAAGGCATAAACTTTGCTTAAAAAGCCCAACCACACAAAAAACCTCACAACAAGTAACGATGATGCAGTCACAAGAAAAATAAAATATTTTCTGTGCTATTTTGTCTATCTGACAATTTTAGAGGAAGAAGCTTTGGCCGTCTGCCTCCCAAAATAGCAGACTGATACAGGAAGGGACCGCTGATGGGAATGCATGAGTTCTTGGTAAAAGAGCCACCATCACATCCACAGACTAAAAGACATAAGGCATGTTGGCAGACCAGTCCAGTCTGTACTCTATTAACATGCTAGAGGAGGAAACAGTTTTCCCATGCAATATAATAACGTGTAAGACCTGCTGCATGTGATTCCAAGTTCTTCCCTGGAGCAATAAACAAACCACGCAGACCTCCGTTAGTATAAACTTAAAGAATACGCCCATCACAGCAGTTATGTCTTCAGATTCTATTAACTGGCTATGAGTGTGCTCCAGAACCCAAGTTCTCAGTAAAAAATTATTAACTTCATAGCCATTATGAGATTAAATTAAAACCTTGCAAAACCTTCTCTGCGCTATCTCCAACAAGCTCTCAAGAGAATGCTAAATCTAAAACCTGATTAATTAAAATCGAAGTATGTTTCTCCATTTACTTATTAACATACTCAAAAAGGCATTAGCCATTGAGTGAAACCTCTTGGTAGAGAAATGCAAGACTGCTGCTGCTTTAGAGTCACGGTGTTCAAATTCCCCAATAATTTCAAGCAGTATCTGTCTCTGTCCAAGAGACAACATCTAAACCAGCTGTATCATCCCCCTTTTCCCAACACTATCTGAGTGTCAAGAGACACAGCGTGTTAAACTTGACAGCATTTTTGTTACAGCTATTTTAAACAGCAGTTAAGGAGGCAACAGCTATCTGAAACACAATACAGTACGAAAAAAAAGGGTTTGGTGGGGTTTGTCTTTTTTTTAATAGTAGTACACGGAGCACAGTATTATATAATTCATTAAAAGTTTCGCTTTGGGGATTGACAAATTCTCAGTCTGCTTTACAAATCCAGTGCTTGAAATTTGATCCAATTCCTAACAGAATACCAGCTAAACATTCTAGATTCACGCTTAATTCAGATTCCTGTAATAATACTCTGCCAAAGATATACTTAAGGGAAAAAGTTGCTTCCCAAGAGTTGGGGTAAGAGAGAAGATTGGAAATTTTGGCATTGTTCATCTCCAGGAGAAAGCAGACAAGAATGCCCTAGGTCAGTTCTGGAGGTTCAGTAAGCAGGCGGTTTTTTGGATTTGTACAACTCTAAGTATAATTCTGATGGTTAGCATGGGAAGGTAAGGTGCTGGTGTATCTCCCCTCTACCACCGTAATCCTCCCCAGTCCAAAACTGGCGATTAGAACAACACGGGAGGCAAACAAAGCTGTGTGTAATGGTGAAAGGAAGATGGAAAGCCAGGTACACCTCTTTAGGCATGCATACGCGTGCGTATGGTGGTGGTGAGTTGTAAGGCGAGCTGCAGCCCACCAGAAGGCTGGTAGAGCCGAAAACATCCCTATTCGAAGCGGGACAAAGGCACCTATTAAGCACTGGGGTTTGGTGCACCCCTCCGGGAGGAGGGAGCTGGCAGACACCTCTGCAAGACACGAGGGCTTCGGAAAGGGGCACTAGCTCCGGAAGGAGAG
>NW_010395344.1:0-278 GCF_000710305.1 Buceros rhinoceros silvestris | reverse complement strand
CAGCAGGCAGCAGAAGCTCAGAAAGGAAGCCCGAGCTGCGTCTGCGACGCACAGCCGAGCGCCGCTCCAGCTGCGCCCACGGCCGCCCTGCCCTGCCTGCCTTCAGGCGGGACCTGTGCAGCAGCGGGGAAGTTTTTTAAGAGGCAACAGCTTCGGTTCTTTGTCCCACCAGCTGCCTGGGAGAGATCTGTCAAGCATTTGTCTTCTTATCTTTGCAGACCTTTAAAACTGCTGCTGGTGGGTCTTTTTAAACTTGTGCTTTGGCAATTGTGCTGTGA
>NW_010395343.1:15718-27029 GCF_000710305.1 Buceros rhinoceros silvestris | reverse complement strand
CGGCTGCCGTGCTCCGGGCCGGGCCGGCTGGCTGCGGTGTTCTGGAGGGTTTGTGCTGCGCTTCAGCTCTATAATTTTAAAATGACCCGAAGGACACGGTGGAGCTGGAGTTCATCAGCTGTCCCAGGATGGTCCTGAAGAAAGTGGGGTTCGTGGTTCACCGTGCTGTGCCATAAGCACTTGTAATCTAAGTGCTAGTGTGAAATAAGAGCTGCTGAAAATGTTCCACAGCCCAGAGTCCCCCAGTGTCAGTTAGCAACCTGTTAATGTTTAGGTTATCAGCAAAGCCCCAGAAAAACAGATCAGAAGTGATTGGGAAACACCTGTGGGTGCTCAGCCGTGCGCCTGATCTCCGCATTCTGCGTGCAGGTGTGAGGTTCATACACACTCACTGCATCCCCGGGAGTGTACTCCCGCGTCTACCATCCGGGTGCGTGAAAAGGTAGATTATGCTGACAGCGTGCTCTGGTCTTTGTTTGCGAGAGTGCTTTATGTTTTCCTTTCCTTCCCAGAACTGTTTGAGAAGAAGAACTATGAGCTGAGAATAGCAGGAGGTGCAGTGAGGGATTTACTGAGTGGAATGACACCGCAAGATATAGATTTTGCCACTACGGCTACACCAGCAGAGATGAAGGAGTTGTTCACGTCTGCGGGTGTTCGCCTGATCAATAACAAAGGAGAAAAACACGGAACCATCACTGCCAGGGTTGGTTTGTGGTTCGACTTGGATCTCTTCCAACTGTATCTGTGAACGTGCAGCGTAACCAGGGGAAAACTGGGAGCGTGCTCCTTCTTTGTTAAAGCTTCTCACTAAGAGTTTAAATGAGACCCTGCTTTAGAGCATGGAGTGACCTTTTGGCCACTTTCTGTTTGTAGAATTCAAGTAACTGCTGTATTTTAGTGCACGTTACCTCTGCATAACCCGTTCGCACTGCTGTGTCACCGCTAGAAAAGGGAACGTAGGCTGCCCACACGTGCTGCTAACACGGGGAGGTGGATCCTGCTCCTGATCTCTCCGGTCGTGCTTCCTCTGGCTCTTATCCCACCTTCTGCAGCAAGCTTTCTGCAGGCTAGCTAGAAAATGACGGATATGTCCAGGGGTTTGGGTGTCTCCGCTGTCTCACTGGTTCGTGCTCCATATGAACACGTGGGACGCGTTGGTTTGCGTGCATCCCGCTTGAGCACTGACTGTACGAATATGAGGCTGAAAGAATGTGCAGCTTTGACCTTCCCATTCAGGACTGTGTTTAAGTAACGATGTCTGTGGGATTTGCAGCTCCATGAACAGAATTTTGAAATTACTACTCTTAGAATAGATGTTGTCACCGATGGACGACATGCGGAGGTGGAATTCACCACTGACTGGGAAAAGGATGCTGAAAGGAGGGATCTGACTGTCAACTCCATGTTTTTAGGTAAGTTCTTTCGGAAGCAAACACTGAGATGAAACACTGTGTTTCAAATTACGCTGGTAAATTCTGTCAGTCCATTTTAATTTCGGTTTTGTACTGCAGATACATGAGGTGATCTGACAAACCAGGTCAAATCACAGCCGCCTCTTCTGCGTTCCCAGATGAGAGTGGTCAGTTGTGCCAGCCATGTTTGCCAGCTCATATTCCTCTTTTTTTTTTCCTCTCTGTCTAGGTTTGGATGGGACACTGTATGATTTTTTTAATGGGTACGAAGACTTGAAAAACAAGAAGATTAGATTTGTAGGGAAGGCAAGTGAGAGAATACAAGAAGATTATTTACGAATCCTGAGATATTTCAGGTACCGGGTTCTGCCTCTCCTATATACATGAACTAAGCGCTGTAGAAGGTCTCAAACGTGCAAAAAGGGATCGGTGATATAAAAAAAGAGTTGTAATTGTCATGTCATTGTTTCCTCTAGTATTTTAAATTAGGGTATTGAACGCTGTCGTGACACCGAGTCTCTGAATAGCGGCAAAAAATGGTTTCATTGTTCTCAGCCCTAACAGATGGGGTTTTTATCTGGGCAGGTTTTACGGACGAATCGCGGAAGATCCTGGCGATCATGAACCCAGCACTCTGCAAGCGATTCAGGAAAATGCCAAAGGCCTGGCTGGGATATCAGGAGAAAGGATTTGGGTGGAGCTGAAAAAAATTCTGCTTGGAAACCACGTCAGTCATTTGGTTCGACTGATGTATGAGCTGGATGTTGCCCAGTACACAGGTAAAGTGAAACGCAGGCTGACCTCCGACCCCTGTATGATACACGGCAGAACTGCAGCGTGGCAGAGTGACAAGAACTTGGGGTTACCCAGAAAAAATGAGAGATTATGGTTTGTCCTGTGTTAACACCCTTTTGCGTACACTTTTTTCTGTGTATGCCTTTAGGACTACCACTTGATGGAAATTTAGAGGAATTTGACAGAGTCACTAAAAATATCCAAAGCCTGTGTCCAAAACCCATGACGGTTCTGACGTCGTTGTTGAAGGTGAAGGATGATGTCACGACCCTCGATCTGAGGCTGAAGATCTCAAAAGAAGAAAAAAACCTTGGCCTGTTTCTGGTGAAGCACCGGCAAGAGTTAACCAAAGCGGGGGGTCCAGAGCCGCTGCGGCCATATCAGGACTTCATCATGGACGTGAGTGTGTTTCGTGTGGCTTCATCGCGTTCTTCCCGGTGAACTCTGGGTTTCCAGTTTGACGGGTAGCAGAGGTGACGATGTCCAGTGGAGAGCAAGGGCCTTGAAGAGCCAAGGAAGAGCCGATCCGTGGCAGGCTCATTTATTGTCCTGAGGCAGATTTTTGCGTCTTTTGAAGACCAGCAGAAAGATGAGATGTGCTGACAAAAAGCATCAGCCAGGTTTGGGCTGCTCCCAGTGTGACACCGTCACTGGGAAGAACAGCATTGGGAATTATTGATGGTGGTTCCGGCTAACTAAGGTAGGGCTGGTTTGTCTTTCCTCTGGAGAGGGAACCAGGATTTGATGGTAACTCCTGCAGGTGTCCTGACAGGTCACAGACAGTGGAAGCTTTGGTGTAGAAAGATTTCCTTCCTTGAGCAGAGTTTAGTTTTGCGGGGGGATAAGGAGCAGACAGGGCACTGGGGGTCAAAAGCTTTTCTCTTGCCCAGAATACTGAGGTTTTAAGTTCATTTTTAAGAAATTATTTAAAACAAACAAAAATCTCACCATATTTTTAGCGGTTCTGAGCATTTGTGCTCCAAATTAGGATTCGAGGCAGGAGCCGTCCTTGCTTTTGTCGTTCCCGTTTGACCAGATGCTGCCTGATGTGTGGGAATAACCCAGCGTGGAGCAGTTTGAGCTGGTTCACATTGAATCCTCTGTTTTCTTTTTTTTCTTTAGTCCAGGGAAGCCAATACGACTTCCAAGATCTGTGAGCTTCTCAAGTACCAGGGCGAGGAGCCTCTTCTAAGAGCAATGCAGCAGTGGACTGCTCCCACTTTTCCCGTTAGTGGCCACGATTTAAGGAAAATGGGTGTGTCCTCCGGAAAAGACATCGGAGCCGCCTTGCAGCAGTTACGGGAGGAGTGGAAGAAGAGCGGCTACCACATGGATAAAGAAGAGCTGCTGAGCTGCCTGAAGAACCTGTGAAACTCAGTAACAGTGGAGAACTGCTTGTGCCCTGCTCTGAGCAACCGAGACGCCGGTGGCTCTTGGGGCAGCCCCGTTCTGTCACTAACGCATCGTTTCTGCAAGCAGAGGTTGCATATTGTAATGTCAGACGTTACTTGCCAAATTCCGCGCTCTCTACCTCTTTCTGCTGTATTTTAATGATCAGTCTTCACTTTGTCTTGACTCCGGGGCGTTAGAGGTGACACCAAGATTTTTTTGCTGCATTTAAAAAAAAATAATAACCCACAAAACAAGGTGTTTGTAGATAGATAAAACTGTGGGGGTTGTGCTTAGGGGAGGGACAGTGTCTAGATGTAGCGAAAGGTGGAAATCCTCACCCCGGCAGTAAAACCAGTCTGGTTCCTGTGAAGGTTTTTATTTTCCATGATTCCAGAATCAGTGTCAGGTGAAAAGGTGACTTGGCTGAGTCAGTATCATCGTTCTTGTCTCCTCACTAGTTTTTCAGTAACTAATTAATTGACCCCATAGATAACTGGTGAAAGGTTCTACGCTCCTTTTTCAGCCTCCTGTGTGAAACATTCCGTTAACAGCGGGAGGGGAGGGAGACGCAGGGTCCCACCTTGCCCCTGGGCCCAGGGTGGTGCAAAGGGAAATTAGTGACAGCTCAAGGGTGGGGAGAAGGGAACTGGACAAGGGGAGGGTTGTTTCCAGGACTGGTACGGGGCTTGATGAGGAGTTTTCAGTCTGTTTGAACAGCAGTTCAGTAACGCGGCAGAAAGCAGGTTTTTGGAGCTCCCGGCTGCTCTTGGCAAACATGTACCAACACCCCTGGCCGTTGCTGGCGTGCTTTAAAAATAACAACAACTGGCTGTAACCGAGAAATCTCTCTTTATAATTTTATTGCAGGTGTAAGTTTGTTTTCCTATAAAACTAATAAAAAGGTTTGGATTTAATTTTCCTCAGCTGTCTTATAACGCTAGAGGGCGGTGATGGCAAAAACCCAGCATTTTACACTTCCACACAGTTAACTTTCCAGCTCCCTCGTTTGTTTTTTCTCCTAGGAAGTAAGTCACTCATAGTAAATAAACCATGGTGGAGGGACTTAGGAACTTCAGGATGACAGGAAAGGGGGGAAAAAAAGTGCTGCTTGTCTCTGTTAATAATCCCAAGAACACGAAGGTGTTTGGTTTAATTGTGTGATGAAACCAAAAACTCCTTATGCAATTTATGGAAATTGTGGGAGGGAGACAACTAACACAAGTCAGGGCTGTAAGGAACATAAAACCTCCTCTTAAGGCAAAAAGCTAAAGTAACAGTGACAGGTTACCCAAAAGAGTCAGGGTCATACTCGACTTGGAGGGAGGATTTTTTCAGGGCACTAACCTGGAACTTCTACAATCATCTCCAGAATGGTAAAAAAACCCCCACAAATTCTGCTTTCACCAGCCCTGCTCGGCACTGGGTGTAATTAGCAGCTCATTTTAACCGCGGGCTGTGCTTGAGGTTTCCAGCATCCCGGGTTTGCTGTGTTCCGAAGAAATGAAAGGGCACTAAATCAAAATAACGGAGTGGTTTAATCGGGCGCCACCAGCTTGAGTCCTCCTGGGTTTGAATAAACACCTTTTTAAAGTACCAAATGGGGAGATAAGCCGTTTGATAAGCTGTGGCCAGGAAAGCCCATTTCTCCCATGGATTACTTGACTAATTAAACGCTCTTTGCAGTGCGTTAATTAAAGATACACACTGGGAAGCCCGCCTGGCTTTGCTGGCTGGGGGCTGCTCCTGGCTCCCCAGCGCGACAGCCCTTCCCAGAACTGCTGCCAGCATCGACTGCAGGACAGACCTTAGGACAGGGTGTGACTGAAGTAACAGGCTTGGTTTTCCTCAAAGTGGCTCTGGAGTCACCTTCTGCTCTCGCCCCCTCACTCCCTCGTACATGTACCTACCGCTTTCCCTGTAGGACCAACTGGGGTCAGGGGAGATGCTGGAAATCCATCAGTGCTCTTAGACAGTGGGAAGTTAACGCAGAAGGAAAAGATTTGGGACTGAAGATGAGAATTACTGAGGTGGATTAAAACAAGATGAGAGACCAAAGAGCTTGAGCTGAAGGCCGTCATGGTTCATTCTGGAAGGACAACCTGCCTCCCTCCATGTTGTTTCTTCCCTTCTCTGCCTTTCTGTGAAGCTGAAACTCTTCCAGTTTACACAGTCCCTTTGGAAGCTGACCAGTTTAAAACACAATGTAAACAGAGTCACGTACTTCCTCCCATCACAGCAATCAGCAGTAAAGAAAGGACGATTTGAAAGAAATTCATTTTTATTCTCTGCAAATGTCTGCAAGCAACAAGATTTGTTTTCTGAAAAGTTGTCTCAGGAGGCCGACAGAGGAGGAGTGAGAGTGGAGAACGTGTTACCCTGGCCACAGCGTTTCCACAGCAATTAACCAAGGTGAAGAGACGCGAGGAACAGAACGAACTGCGGTACGTACAAACGCAGCGTGATTGAAAACCCAAGGGCAGAGCATTGGATCGAGGGGCAGATCCGGTGCGCAGGGGTCCTATGTGGTTCCCATCAAAACAGAACGAGAACATACAAAACTTTGTGGTACTACAGGCTCCAATATGTCGGATGTCGTCATGCTACTGCAATGACAGCCTGAAAATGAGCCATTCTGCGCCACATGGACGCCGCTCTGGCCCAGAGCTGCTGCTGCTGCACAGGGCACCTCCTCGGCTGTCCCCGTGCCTCGGCCCTCCCTTCTCCGTCAGCGGCCGTGGCTGTGGCCCTGCCAGGAGACCAGCCCCACCACTGCCCAATTCCTGCAGCTCAAGGAGGAGGGAGAGAAGAGCAGAATGACCCCTCCTGGCAGCAGCGAGCAAGCTGATCAGATTCATTCATTAACCCATGAAGCCACAAGGCAACCACTGAACATGATAAATACAGGAAATTATCCTGAAATGTCAGTTCCTTCCTACTGAGCTCTCCAAAGCCTATCATGTCCATATTTGTCAGTAATCATTTTTCACAGTCCCAATCCAGTAGTTTTTCTCTCCAAAAAAGGAGAAAAGGAGTACAGAAAATATGAACCAACATACAGAACTAGCCACAGCTCCCCCACCCCCCCACCCCGCTGGAAGTCACATGCTGCAGGTGCTGAGCACTCCTGCACGCGTAGCACTGTCCTGGCCAGCTTCACCACGGCCCCTCCAGGCAGCAACCTGATTCTCACTCATCTTCAACCTGGGCAGCATCATGGACTTACTTTGTAACGGCCAACATTATGCAGAAGGTTGGGCAGATGGAACAGCATCATCAACAATGAAATTAAATTAGTTCTAAATTTACTCCTGACTCATCTCACTTGATTATATTAGTTCACATTTGACTATATACACACAATACCAAAAAAATAAGCTTATTTTGTATTCAAACAGTGCCAGCTTAACACTGTTTCTAGCTGAGGCAATCCAAAAGACTCGGCCCAAAACCCAAACACCTGATGAAGTTCAGCAACAGCTGAGGAAACAATCATTCTGGAAACCTCATGCACCACACCCTTGGTAAATGTTTAACCTGAATGGCAACAGAAGGAACTTTAAAGCACCCTCAAACTTTTTTGTCACCCAAGGGCCTGACTGAGGGTAACAGGAATGAGATACTGGGTGTCCGTGAGAGAAAAACCCCAGGCTGAGCCACGTGTGTGCGCAGACGTGTGTGTTGTGGGCACATCTGTGTGTGCAGGGCATGAGGGGAGCGCTAAGTTCAGTGGTTACCCAAGTACAGAGGTCTCACAGTCTCACGCTAGAGCTTATTTCAGCCTTTGGAAAGCTTACTGTAGAATCCTAACCCAACTCCGGGATGTTTCTGTGAAGAAAACGCGCCATCATTCACCCTCTATTTGTTCAGAGGTCTATGCAGCGAAATATTGCTTGTCACAGCGCATGGGCACCCCAGGGCACAGGGCTAAACACGGCATCGAGGAGGTCTGCACAGCCAACGAGAGTCATCACAGAAGCACAGAGGTAGAAGGCTTCAGAGAACTAAACCTGAGTTACACACCTCGCGCAGGAACTGCCCCCACAGCTGCGCACAGCTGGGCCTTCTCTTAGCTGCGGGGTAGGTACCACACCGGCAGGTCAAGCAGCCGCTCGTCTTGTCCCACCGGGCCTTTCGCTGCGGTATCCGCCCACGCGACACGCGCGTGCTGTAGGGGTGCGATCGAGAGCGAGCAGGGACTGGCTGACGCCTGAAATCTTCATTAGTTTTGTGACGTTATAGCCAACACTACAAGGTCTGAGAGGTTGACTGTGAAGAAATAAAGAGTGAATGATAACGCTTCAAAAGGAAAAAACCCACGTGTGTATGTGCACAAACACTGAAGAAATCCTCAGTTTCCATCAAAGTGCATTCTGAGGGGAAAAAGAACCACCAATAAATCAGTGGCAAAAGCTGCCCCATTTTGGCACCTGACTTCTGTAGCCTTTCAGACACCAAAGAACCCCCCAAAACCTCACAGCCTTTTATTTATTTGGAAACTTCTGCTCCTTGTAAAATAAGGGTGACAATGTGAAATTCTCCTATAGAGAGTGAAAGTGTGAAAGAAAAAAAAAAAAAGATATGTAGCCCCTCCTTGTCAAAATAAGTACTACTGGAAAATGGCGACAGTTTCGCATTTCAGAGGGCCCTTCATGGACACATCTGCTGGGAAATGAATCTTCACAGAAATCATTCTGAAAAGAAAATATAAGCACATTCAACAGCAAGTGACAGCGTAGTTCTGGGACTGCCCTGTAGTTTGTATAAATAGTTCAAAACTTCAGACTTCTAGAATCAGACTAAATAGATCAGGCAACTTGTAAGGACACGTCAAAGGGCACCCTGCGACGGTTCCAGCTCCTTCTTCCCACTTACAGCACTGCCACCACCACCAGTGCCAGTCAGGAGAGACACCTGGGACCTGTTCGCCCTTCCATGGATAGTCAGCGAGGATCTGACAAACAGCACAAGCGTAAAGTGTGAGGGACTCCACGTGGTTAGAAACTGGGATTCTCAGCAAAACCACTTTGAAGGAGATTATGGAAAATAGTAACTGGTATCTACCATCATACATCTACTGCATAAATTAGACTCTGCTCACCATTTTAGTTTCCCCCCCACCTTCCTTCACTGCAAGCTGACAGCAGTAAACATCTTCTGAAACTCTCCAAGGATGGAGAAAGTTCAGTCTCAGGCCTGTCAGAGGGATGAGCGACTCCTCGGTGTCCCACGGCACCTCAGCTGTCCTGTTAAAGATGTGACCTCCAGTTCTTGGTGTGTCTCACACAGCAGCAACGTGGACGCACACCAAACCCCAGCTCATCTTGGGGGGGCTTGGGGGGTGCTGCTTGGTTCCAAAGTTTTAGTGAGCATCAGAAGCAGAACGGAGCATTCGAGAGAGGCTGCTGCCTGCCTGTCTCCAGAGCCGGTGCTGGGTCACAGGCAGAGTAACGGAGATCTATCGTGGCCCGCGTCGTCCTCTGCTTCTGGGATCCGCGGCAGGAGAGCGGACCGCGTCAGGCCCCAGAACTTCTGAGGTGACATATCCTTTTTGGTAGCCGTGAACTTCCAACCCATGTGGTTCCCGCAGATTCGGCACTGGGCTATGGTCCAGGCGTACCTACCAAAAACAAAACAGAGAGCTCACGCTAACGGCTACGGCAGAGACAGTCTACAAACACCGGCGCACAGCTCACGGATCAGGTAGGAAGGGAATACTGGTCTCAAGCTGGATTTTCAGCGAGTCTTTGGGAATCAAGGTACCAAACTCCCATCTGAAAACTCTGCAGATCTTATAAAAATTAAAAAAAAAAAATTTAAAAATCAGCCTTCAAGTGGAGAAAGCAACTGAAGTATTTTATTGGCTCAACACGTCAGCAGGACGATGAAATGCTGTGTGCCTTCAACAGAAAACGGCTCCTCGGAGGGTTACCAAAGGGAAACAGGCCATTCCTGCACTGCTCCTGGATTAACAGGGAACTGAGCCACGGAGCTTTTCTGTGCCAGCTTTAAAAGGCAGAACACGAATATTTCAAAACCCTCATAGAAGAAAAGAGCTGAGAAAACACATACGGGTAACAAAAATTAACTCCGGGTATTATAAGCCACAAGTCTTCTCCAGGGAGGATTAAAGCCTGGGTGTCCTGGGACAGACAGGTCACAGGCCCGCCGAGTCACTGCTCATACGGGTAACAAAAATTAACTCCGGGTATTATAAGCCACAAGTCTTCTCCAGGGAGGATTAAAGCCTGGGTGTCCTGGGACAGACAGGTCACAGCCCCGCCGAGTCACTGCTCGCTGCTCCGTGATAACCCAGACAAACAAAATTACCACCAGCACAAGAAAATGTAAGACTAAAAGCGTGAAGGACCTTGACTGGCCACAGATACAGCAAGATTATTTTACGCTGTTTTGCAAGAGGACATGACAGCCAAAGGGACTCTGGACACTGTGGCACAGAGAAAGGCACACAGGAAAGCGATCTGGTACAAACATACTTCAAGAATATTTTTGTGAAGCTAAAATTCAGTTATAGTTTGACATTTGAGCTATTCTCAAGAGTTAACCATTGAAAGTTTGGAAGGGGAGCCTGAAGCACACTTGTCTAGCCCCCAAAAAATCAAATCTAAGCTGCCAGAACAGGGTGACATTTGGATGCAAGACTCGTCATTATTAGGCAAGACTTCCAGATCGTAACAGTTCATTCTGCTACTGTTAGAGACAGCAAGACTAATAACTAACTAACTCACCCCCCAAGGTAATCAGATTAATACAAACCTGATGATCTTTAAATTAAGGTAACATTTATTCAGTTTTTAAATCCGCAAAAAGTAGCTCAGTAGAATAACTGTATTTATTATTTATTATTTATCATGTTTTTCATTTGCACTTTATCTACTTTTTGATCAAGGAAAGCTGCATGGAAACAACTGAGATTTCAGTTGTGGCTTACACAAAACCAATCCTAACATTCCCTTAAAAAACTCCAGAGAAATTCTGAAAACCTTGTATCTGAATTTTTCATTGTATTTGATTTTGAAAAAGTCTACATTTACTTCCCTATTTTTCCTAGGCGTGAAATGATGATTCAAGAATTATATATTTAGTATCCCACCATCACAGGGAATAAGTTTCCAACCCAATTTCTGTCATTTGCTGACAGAATGTCTTTTAGCTGTCATTACCCAGGGAACCAGCTGTGCTCCGTCGACGGCCGCCCGCTGAGATTCAAGTTGCAGGCTTTATATACGGTGAGAGTTTCGTGGATGTACCCGTGAGGATTCACATATGCTGCCATGGGCCCACACAGGGATAAACTGCAACAGACAGTTAATGGTTTTGTCAGAGTTCAGGGCAGAACAATCACAAAGGCTGTCACATGTAAACAGAGGAAAAACCGCGTAAAACGATTTGCCGTAGCAGAAGAACCACTTCAGGCTGTAGGGGAAAAAGTACCTTCCATTATATTGTTAAAAATGGAAAGAAAACAGGTACCAGTGTAAAATACCATTGGTCAAATTTTGGTAGGACTGCAGAAATTTAAGTGTCTGGTGTTATAAATCTGATGCCTTCCTCACTGACAAAGTATTCGTTACCTGCTAATTAATGCCATGCGGCAGAAAAGGGATTTAAGAAGATTTTATCCCAAGTAAGGATTAAAACATTCCTGTGTTCCGATGAACCCGGCCCAGCACTTCGTTAAAGGGGTCAAG
>NW_010395343.1:0-15626 GCF_000710305.1 Buceros rhinoceros silvestris | reverse complement strand
GAGCTGACAGGAGGCTACAGAAACTCGCTCTTTTAAAGCAGTTACTGATCCTTCCCTCAAAAACCTACAGTATATAAAAAAGTACGATAGACTAATAACTTATTTTACTTGCTGCTTTTGAATAGCAACTTCCAACAAAACCAAGTAACTTCTACATCACTACTTTTAAATCTAACTCTGTAAAGTAACACAACTGCTCATTCCTTGCAGGAACTTCTGTTCAAGCACACCTCAGCGCCACGGCAGGAATGGTGGGTTCTGGAATCCGTTATCTGATGAGGAGACACAAAATGCCTTTTAATTTCCACATCAGCTTCGTATCACACTCATAAATGAAAACTGTGGGGAGTCTTGCTTTGTTAAACCAAGACATCTTTCACCCTTCCCACTACCACAGGCGATGGACAGATATTAGCTATTCAAGGTTAAAATAGTGACAAGATTGCCAGAAGCAGCAATTATTTGGAAAATGTACAATCTTACCATTGCTGAGCCGGGAAGATACTGTACAGGTCAAACATATCATGGGAACATCCTGCCTCGTGCAGTTATGAGGGTTAAACCCAATAAAATCAGGGTATCACAATGCTTAACAGCACCAATAGCCCATTTCCTGCCACAACCGCATCCTGGGAGCCTCCCTAGACCACCCAGTAATCCGCTGTGGAAGCCCGGGGACAAGAAGAAGTTGAGATGAAGTGCTGAGAAATAAAATTCGGGATCTTATGAACCTCATTTAGAAACAGTAGGACAAAAAGTCCTGTGTAACTGATTTATATTTCAAAACTCAGGGCAGAGTCAGTGGCAAGGTGCCGGCATAACACGGCCTTTAACACTAACTTCTGGTACGAGACGCACGGTGATGTTCGGATTTACTAACTTTTTATTAAAGAAAGCTCAAGGAATCTGTTTTGTTTTATGAAGCAAATTCCCTAGAAATATTTACTTAATGTTATTAGAGCTGAGGCAAACACAGTAGTTGTAAGACACAGCTGAGCTTCATCTGCTTTGCTGTGCCAGCGCTTCCATCAAGAACCTCCCGAAGAGCGATCAACTCACCTGAATATTTCATTCTTGGTAGTTATTTCTGTGTCTTGGCATTGCTTACAGCACAGAGAGGTACACTGGAAACAAAGAACACAAGAGGGGGGTTTCATTCGCTACCAGATGCGTGTCAGCACAGCGGCAAATCATAAACAAACACCTCTCCCCTCCCCTCAGAACAGGGTTTGGGCTGATTCCTGTGTTTATCTATCTCGGCAACATTTTCTCTTTCTATCAAAAATAATTTTTTTCCATGTGTTTCTCTTTCTATCAAAAATAATTTTTTTCCATGCATTTTACTTACTTATTTATGCTAAACATTAACTGTTACCTAAAAGACAAAACCATGTTTATATACTTCCTCTCCCCCCAAAATAAAAACCCACAGACAGAAGGGGATCTGCCTACACGAAGGTAATAAACGAGTCGACCTTCTAAGGTCTCCAAAAGCTAATTTAGAAAACCCCTTTGCTCTTCTAGAACCCAACACCAAAAAGGCAGATGAGCACAAATGCAATCATTAAGTCCTTCTAAACTTTGAGAGTGCTCCAGATTAATGGTTTTAATTTCCTTAATAAACGAGTCGACCTTCTAAGGTCTCCAAAAGCTAATTTAGAAAACCCCTTTGCTCTTCTAGAACCCAACACCAAAAAGGCAGATGAGCACAAATGCAATCATTAAGTCCTTCTAAACTTTGAGAGTGCTGCAGATCAATGGTTTTAATTTCCTCATGGAAAATACGCGAGATGTAGCGCTCTTTCTCTTCAAGATTATAACAGATTAATCTATCTTCTACAGTTTCTGGAAAGTAGAACGAAACAATTCATCACTGACAGTGCCCAGAAAATGAGCATTTAAATCCACTTAGTAGAACACCACCAGGAATTTCCAGGAGGTGCATCACTTCTGCCTCTTTTCAAGGGTAATGCATGTGAAATTACCCCCAAAATGATCCGCTGTCTCTTGGAACGAGGATCTTCCCTCGGACAAGTCCCTGTGTGAGCGTGCATCCTTTCAAAACCCGGAGTAAACCCCAGCTTGTGCCTCCGGGCCTCCCTGTGCCCTGAGAGCTCCTGCACTCCGCTGGTGGGACACTACGCGGGGTTAAGCCAGCCTTTCCCCTTTCCTTTCCCCCAAACGGATGCTGCACTTCAGCATCCTCCAGCTCTCTCTTGCAGGCGACACCACTTGGGCCCCACACTCGGAACACACTGTCTGCTGATCTCAGAGACTGAGGGAGGAAAATTGCTCTACTACACAGATACTCGTTACTATTATTACACAACAGTTCACTTCTTAAAGCTCACTTGGCCTTTCTCTCTGCCCAGGGACCTTTAACACCTACTATCGCTTGCTCTTAAATCACCCTTACTCACAGATCGTAATCTAATGTTCGTACATCCCCCTCAGAATCCAATTTAGACAGCCACTTAATTCCACCCCTCATTCCAGACCTGGCTAATTACTACAGTTAGCGCTCTCACGTGGAATGTGCAGCACTGTCAGACTCTACCATCGGTTATATTACTGTACACGTTGTTCTGAACACTGAAATTGTTGAGTTCACCCTTCACAAGTAAACCAAAAGATACGCCGCGGTGCCAGAGCAGAACCCTGGCTTCAAAAGAGGGATTAGACAAAACAAATGTTGCTGAAGAATTGTGAACCCCCCACTTGCCGTTCTCACACTGCTACAGGACAGTTAAACAGCGTCACAGAATAAAAGAACGCACTGATGAAGAAATACCTTTTGGGTGCAGGCTAAAAATCAACCTCACCTCATTATTTCGTGAGGGTAACTTAAGTGCTCTTGTCTCTTTGGGGTTTATAGAAAATACACAAGCTGGTGCTCAACACAGACAGCTCTTAGTAGTACCCGAATATTGGGGTATTTTCAAAGGTTCTGACTCAGGAAAGACAAAGTTTGATCTGATTACTGAGCCTCATGCGAAAACCTGACCATTTTAGTCTCAGAATTTTTAAGAGCTGTTTTCTGTCTCCTTTTCCCTGAATATTCCCTTTTTGATTTTCAGTGTCTGAACTTTGGGAAGAGAATCAATATTAAAATGATTCTCTTTTCCCCAGAAACAGGCAGAATTCCCTCTGCTCTATATCCAGTAGACAAACGTGACAGTGACAGGGGTTATGACATACTTGTGTTTGGGGCAGTGCTTCCGTACCCCCAGCACACTCACAGCCTGCAAGGCGAGGCCGATCAGGATATATATAGCTATTTTTTTGTGATATTAATGTATTCATGCAATATTAATTTGTCTTTCCAGTCAAGAGCTGAATAGTAATCATTCCAGCTACCCCCATGAAACACATGAACAACTTGTATTTTCATATTAACAACTCAGCTCTTTTCAGCGTTTTCCCTTTAGAAAGAATCTGAACTACTGTTGGGAGACGTTGCTGCAAATGCTGTTCCTAAAGCACCTGGATTCACTGTGAGCTGGATTTAGTTGCACCACCAGGTTATAATACATAATATTACTTACAGTAGATATTAAGACTGTAGATATTATTATGGAGAAATATACTCTGTACAAACAAAACCTCCAGGTTCTCCATTTAGAGCACGTCAGGGCCATGGCAATGGAAAGAAGGGAGGAAACAGTTTGGAGATCTTAAGAAGGTGTTGCCGATGCATCTTCTGCAAAAATCCTTTCAGTCCAATGCTTAGATTTATACTCAGAGGCTCAATACTACAGAGGCTGACCTGTCACAAAATCCCCACGTTTTCACAGCACAATGCTACTTGACTGCGGTGTATACCGTCGGTACGGGGTTATGTTGTTCCTAAGGTGGTTATGAGCAACACTGGGCTTCTAGCACCATCTCTTGGCTAAAAAGTGCTGTGAGGTGTTGAAATATGATTTCTAACAGAAACAAATATTACTGTATGTTTCCTGTTTGTACTGAGAGAGAGCATTTTCTTTCTTGAGCAACTTTTAAAGGGAAGGAAGAACAGAAGAACACCCAGCTTCACTCTCAAAAAGTACTACTTGGAAATTTCGTATGTTTTTGTTACACACTGTAACAGCCACTCCTATTTTTTTTGTGAGAACAATTTGATGGCAAGTGAAGAAAAACACTCACTTTGTTCATGATATCTAACTCACAGCGGAGCCGCTGCACAGCACTCCCGATTTTAAGCAGCTGTATACGCAATGCATCATCGATCGGCAGGCACGCCGCCACTCTGTACGAGAAATCTGGAAAGACAAAAGGGTCTGTTAGAATCTGAGAGAAATAAACCCTCCTACTTCTGCTCCCTCAGAGTGCTAAACCATAGGTCTCTAACAGACTTTTAGAGGTCACCTCGGTACATCCTTCTGCCCTAAGGCTGGATCGTGTACACGTAAAACCTCTTTTAAGATATTTCTAACCCACACTTGAAGAACACCAGTGATGGGGGCGGAGCAATGCTGCCGTTCTACACCAGAGCAGACCCCTGGAGAGCACTGCCTGATCCAGACCTCCTCTTCGACAGTGAATTACTGAGTTTTCCAGCCACTGGTGCTTATCTTTAGCTTTTATCTTCCTCTTTTTTTTTTTCCTTGCAAAGAGACAGTCATACTTTATGAGATGGAAAAATTACAGAAAAAAACCCCAAACATACAACTCCATCAGAAATTCCATGCAAGTCATATTACTCCTGTTGGCACTAACAAATTATTCCTCACTGTTCGAGTGTGAGAAGGCAAAAGACATACTCTGTATACCCTCTCTCTGGAGGTTTTGGAGGGCTTTTCCACATTTGAATGCAGATCAAAATCAGATCCAAAACTATTCAGTCAAGACAACAGACTTTGGGATATTTTTTTTAAAAAGATTTTCAATACAATGGTTAATTCTCAGGCATCAACTTCAATGAGGTCTTAAAAGGCACAGAAAAGGCAGTGAACTTCACTACAGCCATCCTTTAATTTAGCTACCAAAATCCTCACTAAGCTGGAAACCATCCCATTCCTCACAGCCTGTACAAGAATCCACAGGCTGAAAATTAAAGTCAGCAAAATATTGTGTGTGCGAACCATGAGAAAAGAAGTGCCAACAAAATACTGGACTTTTTTGTTTGTGTTTAGATTATTTCATATGTTTTCCATATGTGATTCTCTAGGCAGCACCTTGTCTGCTTTGCCCAGGAAGTTCCTTCACCCACTAGTTCAGGCAAATCTGCAGAGAGAGTTCCATGTACATCAAAACCACTGAGCCCAGACCTGCACTTGGTGCTTAACTGGCTTTAGCTGAGACTGTAGTTCAAATATTCCCTTTATCAGGCATTTGAGAGACTACACAGGAAAGAATGTTTTCCCTCTCCAAAAGGCTTCAAGTGGAAATTTCCATCTTATTAGACCCTAGAGACCTGCAGAGAGAAGAAACTTCTTCACTGGGGCACAACCCTCGTGCCTGCTCAGGCAGGAAACCTGATCCCAGCTGGTTTTGTGATGAGGTCTGGTCAGAGGTAGTAAGAAGTGAGAACAAAGACATGATACATAACAACGTGCAGACCTACAGGAAAATCATTTTTAAAATCTAGTATGGTATCTAGTATGGCGCTTCTTTTCTCAAGAAACAAATCATGTTCCTCCCACCATGGAGCACAATAAAGTTCTGTTTCTTTTACTGAACATGTTTTGGCACAGTTGGGGGATGTTCTTGTCTTTAAAAGCTCAATCATCCTTTTGTCAAAGCCAGCCATCCAGATTTATGGGAAACTGGAAGTGAGGAATGGACTGCCAATAAAGGGCAATTATCTAAGCCTTATTTTCTTAGGAACTTAAAAAACCCATCCAAACCCCAAATCTGAGTTCACAGGCTCAACATCATCATACCTATTGGGTTGGTTGGAAGAGATTCATCTTTAAGATTTTCATCCCATTCATGCAGCTGCCTCTTGACCCTTTCCATCAAGGTTTCCTTTTGTTAGAAGAAAAGCCTAGTTTAAATACATACGTATTTCTGTTTTCTTAGGGGAAAAAAAAAGGGAAGCAAAACGCAGAGTAAGCTCTTTTCCCTAAGCGGACATAGCTTTTAAGAGTTAGAATAATTACAGACTCATTTCGTATCCATGTATTTTAGTCTAAGCAGGAAGCACAGCAGGAACCTGACCTCTGCTATCCTCCCCAGACACTTGCTCTAGCACAAGGGAGTAACTGCTCAGAGGGGGAAGCCCTTCCTGCTCTTTCCACAGTACACTGAAAACTATACATGTCTTTAAAATGGAACTTTACAGTTCTAAAATTAATGCTTTTACATTATCCAATAATTAGATATTAGAGCACACAAAACTAATAGTAGATTATTAGGTAATACATAGGGTGAACTTACAGCATCGTACAGAGAGTAGAGCCAGGGAGGCCAAGATGTCAAACTTGCACAGTGGAACTTCCTCTAAAACCAAAACCACAAATATTTTTTCTTTAACTTTAGCAGGTTTCAGGGACAGTTCTTGTTCAAACAAGCAAAACAGGAGAGATACCTGAAGATACAAATTCTCACCATCAGGACCAGTACTTCCCTGTGAAGCCTCCACAGCACTTCTCAAATGCAGCGAGAGCTCAGACTTGTGTACCAGACAGACAGATTTTCACAGACACCTGCCTCAGCATTAGAAGTATTTCTAATGATTAGCTAGAAATCAGAACCGTCTTGGGAGGGGATTCCCACCCCCCTGCACAGCCTGAATGAAGCACAGTGTTTCTGGACTTCTTAACTCAGAGATGAACTTGTCCAAGAACTCTGAGAATGAGCAGCTTTTTGTTGTTAATGGCTTTATTTTTCCTTTGCTACAGAGTTCAAAACCATGGAAGAGCAAACCCAGATTCAAACATCAACTACATCTGACAACAAGTAGAGTTTCTATATTATTTCTGGAAGTGGTTCCAAAGACGTCAAAGAGACAGGAAACTTTGACGTCTCTTTCCTCTTACACGCCACTGACCAATAGCATGTTAACTCAATAATAAATAAAATAAAGCCCCCACAATTTTAGTTTTTTCCAAAGCATCCAGTTACCGCGTTTCACCACACCTTCTGCTACTGACCTCCGCGCTAACTCTTGTCCCATTTACCTTCCTGGGCATAGTGACCCATAGCTGGTCTTTGAAACACCTGCCCTGTGCGTGAGAACGAGCTCAGTTCACACTTGAAAAGCTTTTACTGGTGTAACTAGGCCAGTATGATACACCAGCACAGTGCTTATTATGGGAAACATAATTTATCCCAGCAAAATGATCCTTCTGACAGCACGTTTTATTTCCAACTCCTGGAGGAAAACGCTGTCTGCTGGTAAACGTGTGCGTTTGCTTGTGTCAAGGCATCTTTTAGCACCTTTTAAAGAGCACAGATGTCTCCAGCACAAATCACACCTTACTAGTCCCCTGAGCGATGCAGAGGTTTGTAGCTCAGGCCTGGTGTCAGATGCTTAGGACTCTGGAAAATTCTGCCCTACCACCTCGGTGTGAATTCCCTCCTGATCCCAAGTACTGCCCTGGCTGCGGGGATGCAAAAGTAGTGTAAATAGCGAAGACAGAATTAGTGCCAGCAAAGCAAAAACAGGAAGGTAGAACCTAATTCCCTAACAACATCTTGACAATGGTTATTTCTCCTCTTTCACACAAAAATTATCCTGGAACCCCTCTGCTGGGAGGACAGACTGAGAATTGGGGTTCAGCCTGGAGAAGAGAAGGCTCCGGGAAGACCTTAGTGTGGCCTGTCAGTGCTTCAAGGGGACCTATAACAAAGACAGGGACAGACTTTTCACCAGGGGCTGCTGGGACAGGACAAGGGGTGATGGTTAAACTGCAATTCAAACTAGAGAGAAGGAAGAAATGTTTTACCCTGAGGGTGGTGAGACCCTGGCCCAGGTTGCCCCGAGAGGTGGGAGCAGCCCCATCGCTGGCCCCATCCCAGGTCAGGTTGGCCCTTGGGGCTCTGAGCACCTGCTCTGGGTAGAGATGTCCCTGCTCCCTGCAGGGGCTGCACTGGGTGAGCTGTGAAGGTCCCTTCACACCCAGAACATTCTGTGATGCAATGATTCTACATGCAACTGGCCAGAATAAATGGATTATATAGAAACATTGTGACCTGACAAAGACAATGACTAAGCACAACCGTCAGCGAGAACTTTAGGTATGTGTTATGAAAAAATTTACAACATGCAAGCACAATGTAAAGCATGCTCAGAGCTATAAAGTACAGCCTAGTTGTTACATCTGGGTGGGAATATTTGAGTTAAAAAACCCCTTGAATGTCATTTTAATGCAGATCCACATTTTCTGTAAACAAGTTGCTGCAGGTACAGAAGTTAAACCTTTATCTGATGCAGGTTTTAAAGCCAAATTAGCAAAAGAAATTGTGACTCCAAACAACTAAGACATCACAGGTCTCCCTTCATCACTGAAATCTGGGGGTCACCTCTCTTTAGAAACCTCTTCTACCCAAATCACAGGACACCCAAAACACACAGGAGAACAGCTCGAAACACCTCCTGACTTCCAAAGCTGAACCTCTGAGAGATCTCTAAGAACTAATAATTGTGATATTGTATGAATTACTATTATTATAGTGATTACATATTAATCTAATGATACTGTAATTAAAACCAAGGAGAACTCATAATATAAAACTGCTGATGGCTGATAAACAATCACACAGTATGTGACAAGAGCAGGAGGCTGGCATTTAGCACCCCAGTTGTGCGTCCTCCTCTAAAGATGAATTTTATATTGATTTTCAAAATACCATCAAAAATTTAAAGACTAAATTTAAAGACAAATCACAACTAGCTTCTAACCTTTTGGTATTTCTGCCACCACTGACGTATAGCTCGGTCCTGCCACGCTGTAGGTTTTGAAGAAGGAAATACATGGCGTCGGCTGAGGGACTGCAGCTGCACAGCTGACATGGTGGAAGGCAGGACGCGCTCGGGAAGGATTTGTACTTTAGCCTGCTGGATTCTGAGAAGAGGAAATAAAAAAAAAAAAGAGACACACACATATACAAGAGTCTAAAAGAATGGATTTTCCTGGTTTGTGTAACAGACACATCTTACGGAGTACACCGACTGTGAGCAGCAACCCATTTCATCAGATTTTTAAAGCTGTGCTAATGCAAATCAAACTCCCTCAGGGAAGACTCAGCGTATCTGTGGCAAACCAAACACATGCTACTCTAGAACACAGATTATTTCATGCCCATGGCTAAATTATTAAAGCCACTGCGCCGACTGGACTTTGGTCTACCTGAATGGAAGACAGAAGCAATCTCTGTGTTTCTTTTGCCTTTAAAAACCAGAATTAGCTGCTTTCAAAAAGTTGTACCAAAGATCACTGCTTTCACGTTGACAGCAAGAGTTTCGTTGCTATTTTTACCTCCCCTCTCTGTTACCTTTTCTGTCGGACACAACAGGCTGCTTTTGGATTTTGGAGCACTGGGTATCTGTTGGGATTGCGGTGGGCAGAATTCAAGACAGGTTGGCAGTGGCCTCACAGCAGAATATTCTACCAGCTCAGCACCGTATTTTCAGATTTTTGTCTCCTCACGTTACTTTTGTATAAATTAATAGTCAGCTATCCCCTATCAAACCCTCGGAAAGGCAGCTGAGCTGAAATGCAGTTTGCTATCTTCAAACCACAAATGCTGATGTGCTCAGCTAGAGTTCAAAATCAGCAGAAATAGGATATAGACTCTGATCATCTTCTAATATCCCAGCATCAGCCAGGTCAGCCATTCCACAAAGTTCAGCAGCAGTTACGTGGCTACTGCGAACGTTGTCTAGCAGGAAGGATGTGACATTTTTACAGTATTATGCATCAGAAATCCTGAAATACTGAGATGTGTGTCATGGCAAATTTCCAACTTTACTTACAGGGACAACACTGAACTCCATTAACTTACTATAATCAACAAAACATGGTTTTTTGTAAGCGCTTACTAATCAGAAACACCAAGAACAATGGACATTCTCTTCTCGCTAAGAAGCTCAATATTTCCCCCTCTTTATCTAGAAGGATTTTAGACTGGTAATGCTTGTTTCTTTTGTGAGTGGCCTTGAATACACGACAAACAGAAGCGTGTTCTAAATGGAAATGCCTTATTTGTACAGATGGAACATGACAATCCTCTTTCACATTCCCTTCTTATGACCCTCTGATGCCCCCCAAAAAAGTGGCAGCAAACTGCCATGGTGCCAGGCATGTTCATAGGAAGAGACACCACATCAGCACAAGAGTCTGGAGAGTGAATCATAACCTGCAGAGAAGACCTTTTCCTCAGCACGGACTGAAGAGCGTTGTCAGAGGGCACTGACAATACCGGGAGGTTGAAGTTCACTCATCGCTCCCCAAACCCATAAAACATGGGTTTATTCTCATCCTTGCCAGGATGAGAATAATCAATCTCTCTTCCTTTATTTCATGCGTTTTAGAATTCATATTTGTGAATAAAACTTGGGTAAAAGTGATCTCTGCTGGTCAGCAGATATAAAATCATCATAACAAAATGCTTTAACAGCGCAACAAAAATCACTGTACACCTTGACTGCTTGTGGATACTGAAATCTCGGTAACAACCGTGCTGTTTCCGTGCTTGGCAATGTAGTGCCATCTTGTGTTCGACTGGGAGTACGTTATACCCAATTGCTGGACAGTGACAAACTCGTCACTGTTTCTGCTGCAGGCCATAAAAGCAGATGATAATCCTGAGCCTCTCTGAAGCAATGCCGCTACACTGAACAATAGCGGAATACAGACACTTAGCTCTAGATTTACAGGTTTGAAGTAAGGTGCTACAGATCGTGCAGAAGAGACTACCAAAACCTCTAATGACTGTGCCAAGAATCATCATGTGCTCACAGGATCAGTGTCTGGAGCCTGTATCTCTGGACAGGGATGGTGACAGAGGCTCAGGATGCAATGGATGGTGCAGAGTGTGATGTCAGCAACTTGAAAATGGCAGAAGTCTCTGCAGACACTTAACTAAATGTCAGGTTCTCAGTCACTTTATAAATGGACAAAGGTATTACAATAAAAAAAACTAGAGAAGTGACTTGTTTCTTCACCATTATCACCAGACTCAAGCCCTCCCCTTTCTTGGGAAGCTTCTTCTGAAAACCATCTCTCCTCTGGGCACAGTTACTGTCCTCTCTCTCTGTATCTGACTCACGCAGATGAACCCTTCAGCAGCTGAAGATCACTCCAAGTAAACAAGAGACAAGCATGTTGTTATTAGCTGTCACGCCAGGCCCCTGCCTGCAGCCTTCCAGAGCTGCACCTGCACAGGGAGTGATGAAGGGGAACACGTCCAAGGCAGACCATGTTCTAGAAAGGTCTCCTTTCAGAAAAGGGAAGTTACGTTTTTCGAAGGAATCTGGTTGCTACCAGGGAGGCTTCCCACGAGCCAACAGAAGGCACACACTGATATTGTATCCCCTCACTGCACACGTGGTTTGAAACAAGGATGTGAGAGATTTTGAAATGAAGCTTTAGAACCTATGAACGCTAGCAAATCAACAACTTCCCCTGACAATTTTCAGAAACAAAGTCAAAATTTTACAGCAAAGTTATTAACAACTAAAACATGAGTCAGAACAGGAAATGCCAGAATTCCTTAATAACCAGAGGAGCTACTGATTAAGCATTCAGTTAGCATCTACAGCACTTAGTCAGCTGTGTGTGACTGAAAGGGCAGGTGCACCTGCAGTAAAGTGTAAATGTGCTGGTGAAACAAGATTTGCAGCATGTTAAATAAGTGATTTCTCTTACCCATCTGACTGGGTTCTGATTTCAAGCACCTTGAACCTCTGTCTTCCTATTGCCTTCACTTTGACCGTCTCAATTCCGTACTCCTGCTCTTCTCGGTAGGCGTAGATTTCTGCTGTGGTTCCAAAGTGGGCTTCCCGTTCACGAGCATTACTAAAGGGAAGAGAACTCCAGAAGTTACCTACCCTCCGAACAGTACATTCCCATTTCGCCCATCGGCCTGCCGGTACTCACTGCACACCGTCAGTCTCATCAAAAAAGTACAGGTGGTAAAATACTTCCAACTAACGGCAATCACTATTCTCCCATGTTAGAAGTAACCTCCAATGTTTTGTTCGGTTGTGGGTTTTTGCCAGGTGACTTTGTTTTAGGGTCTAGGGCTGAGAACACAGGGATCACCAACATATCTGCATTTGAAGTTTGAAATGTAGATACTAAAAAGTATCAAAATTCTGTAGACTGCCTTTATAAAAACAACTGTTCTCTCTTCCTATATAATTAAACCACAGTAAATTGGGGAGGGGTGGAGGGGGGGAAGAAGGAACATTTCCACCTTCTTCTGGCACAGATTAGTCTTGATCTTTTCTGCTTTTCTACCACCTCCTGTGTCTCAACTCAAAACATCTCCAAACTCAAAATGTTTCACTCAACAGTGAAACACTTGACTCTGCTTGTTCATTTTTACACAAAACAAGCAAGCAGACCTTTACAACAATACACTTCTTAAAACAAGAGTCTGATTTGTACATTAGTGCTCCAGGTTTACTCCTCAAGCCCGACGGAGCATTCGAGCAGTTCCTGAAATCAGGCAGCTGCTCAAACAAGGAAAGCGCATCAACACTTTCAGGTTCTCTATAAAAACACGACGCAGTCAAGCAGCTCCCAGCACGACAGGAAAACCTCTTCATCCCATTTTGGAAGACAATTTTCGTCAAACAATTTCAAACGACAACTTATGTAACTTTCCACACAACTGATGCAACCATCTGCTTTTGGTTTAGTACCCAAAGAAACGGTGTGAAAAACAATACATGCCGCATACCACCAGTAAACCCCCTCGTGTATTTTACCTGTATGCAAGAACAGCAAAGGTTCTGTCTTTCTGAATTAAATTCCGCACCATGCTAACCTCTTGAGGGCTAAAGAGCTGCAGAGGTAACGTCTGTCCGGGAATCAGCATCACCATCACGTGGGGCAACACCGGGATCACCTGGCAGCTGTCGTCATCGTGCACCGTTCTTCCGTGAAACTCCTCCATATCGGATCCTAAGTACTGAAAACAAGGAAATGACAGTAGGGTAAGAGGCTGTGGTGATTTACACGGATAAAAGAAAACCAGCTCTTTGGCTTAATGGTATTACAACAGAATTCCTCAAAACCCATCAAAACCTCCTCGAGACATATTGAACAGTCAACACAAAGAACATACCACATGAGATGTTGGCAAACTGGTATCGAAATTAATGACGTTTGGCTTTTCAGCTTCTTTACTGTCTTGGTCTTCAACTTCCATTTCATTGTCATCTTCTTCCTCGCCCTCTGCTAACAAGCACATACAGAATATTGCATAGAAACCAATCAGCAAAAACCAAGGAAAAACTGGAGACTCACAGAAACACATTCGATATTCCCAGGCTACAGCCTTTCATGGAGAAGTAACTTTCCTCTTTGTCACCTCATGAAAAATAATTCTCTGGCCGTTACAGCAAAATCACCGTTCTACAGAAAGGGTTGGAAGCTGGCTATTTATTTCTGAAAGGCTAAAGAGTCATTTTTCTTGGAAGAAAACAATAAACGAAGCCTGTCAGGTCAGATTTTTACTACAGTAGTGCTTCCTCATCTCAATTCTCAATTTTGGAAAGATAAATAGCCCATTTATCTGTACACAATCTGCACAGGTATTTTGAAATAAATTAAAAAACATGGTGAGGAAACTAAAAGACAGACCTGTAGGCAACCCTTACAACAGGAAGATACTGCAGAGGGAAGGAGTCTTCCTTCAGACACGGGAGCCCCACTCCGCTCTTCACCCAGATCTTACTACTTCTGAGAGCAGGAGGACAAGGCAACAATGACAACTTTTTAAGATGGTTTTGGAGAACCTTTTCTCCCCCTCTTTGGCCTTCTGACATGCTTGTTAGATGTATTCTTCACAAAATGCTTAGTCAGTGACTTCTTGCTGCTTGGTCTCACTTTTTTTATTAATATTGCATAGTTTACAGAACTTTCTCTGCCGGAGGCACGGCACGATCCTCAGATCCACTCTATATCGGTTTTATCTCCATGAGAAATGATCCAGCATGACAAGAAAGGAGGTTACAGACTCTCTTTGGTGTTTTACCTAATTATGGAACTTCAAGCAATAGGACATCATTTTCCTAATTACTGCAAACCCCACTCCGTTTCTAGATGAAATCTCCCTTCCATTTTATTCAGTCCGGAACCCAAATGCCTTTGTTTCAGACCAGCACGTCGCCCAGCTCGACACAGGGCAAGAGCAGGAAGTTTTTGCTCAGTTCAGGGGAGCAGTGCAGGCTGCGGGAGCAAAGTGACTTCACCACAAATGATACTGGGGTTTGCATGAACTCCTCCTCTCCTTGCAGCCATCATGAGCAGTTTTAATAGTTTTTTAGACAGGGGCCGTTTCACTCGTTTTTTTACCCCCGGTGCCACAGGCATTTACAGCAGTTCACTCGAAACAACTGAGCCCTGCAAACTTTTGCTCGTTCTTGCCAAAACCGCGCACTAGCTGCTGCGTGGTGGCAGGGAGGAACGATGACTCATTCCACTGCAGCAGCACCAGGCGAACGCCAGAGAAACGCCACCGTCTTCACTCTCCTCCTCGATCACACTACAGGGACAGGAGGTGGAAGGCAAAAAAAACCGGCATCTTTCACACCCTTAACTGCACGTGTATTTTTGTTGATTTTTTGATTTCGAGATTAGTGAGACCTCCAGTATGCTGAAAGAAGGGAAAGGCAAACGCCAAAGGCACTCTGCACAACAAGGCTCACATTTCCTTAGGTTAGGTGTTCCAAAATGCTCATCCTGGCCACTAACACCCCCAAATCTGCTCTCAACAGATCTGCTCTCTCTCATTTTGTGAAGAAATGGGAACCTCACTTAAAGGAATGGGGTAGGGAATATTAAGGCTGCATTCAGGAGATATTTCCATGTTACTTTAAACATACAGGCATAAAATGCTCATAGAATTTCCTGCTGTAGGAAGTTTCATGGGGTCCTGGAGGACTTGCTGCTTTGTTCTCCTCTGCACGCTTATTCTGAAATAATGCTTTTTCCAGTTTAGCACAAGCTGCTTCCAAACCCCTACGATCCCCTGTCAGTTTGGAGGCTCTATATGCTAAACCAGAAAAACGCCGGTTATTACGCAAGAGGCATCCACACGTGGAGCTACGCTGGGGTCCGTGGACGGACGAGGCACAGGCTGCTCTGCCAGCTCCAGCAGGAACCCTGCAGAACTCCGGCGGATTCCTCTGCTGCCCTCCTGTCCGGTGCACTGCACCTCTTGCTTCCCTGCCTGTTAGAGACGTTTAAACCGAGTGCAGACTTTCTAAACCGAAAGCTGCTTTTCCTCGGACTTTCTCTGGTTTTACAGAGGTGTAAATTTATAGAACACAGCACCTGCGTTTGCCCGCTTTGTTGGAAACCTCACCCCCTCAGTTCCCCAGCGCCTCAACGCCCACTGACTGAGCATCTCTTCTTCCACCGCACAATTACGGGCTCGGGCAGTCGGGGCTGGAAACGACCGACGTGCCAACACACCAGAGTCAGCGGCCGCGGGCAGGCCGCAGC
>NW_010395342.1:0-239 GCF_000710305.1 Buceros rhinoceros silvestris | reverse complement strand
CGGTGTGGGTGGCAGGGACAGGAGTGGGGCTGAAGGCGGCCGGAGGGCTTGGTGCCGTTCATCGACCGGCCGCTCCAGAGCTGTTGGAGGAGATGGCGTGTCCCCTAGCGGCAAAAGCTGCTTCCAGGGCAGTCCGGGGGTCTGCCGGGACCCCGGGGGTCTGCGATGAGCTCGAACCCACCTGGCAGAGCCCAGGGCGGGGAGCAGCAGCCTAGCTGGAGCGGCGTGGGGCCCCGTGT
>NW_010395341.1:0-4661 GCF_000710305.1 Buceros rhinoceros silvestris | reverse complement strand
AAGCTGTGTTAGGGACAGTGGTGGAACATACAGCTGAGGAGGCTTTCTGCGTGGGTGGGTTCTGTGTGGTGATCGGTCAGATCATAGTGCACATACATACATACATTCCCGTTCTTCAAGCTGGTGATTTCCTTGCCTGGATGTCTGTGTGAGAGAAACCGTTTGAGTATCTTCTGGAACATTTTTCATAGCTAATACCTTTGGAAGGAAACGTGCATCATTCCCAATACAGTCCTTTCTCACATGTCAAAATCAGCACAATAATGAGGACTCTGTTTAAAGCAAAAAATGGGAGGAGGGCGGGATGGGAAGGAAGTTTTGGGTTTTTTGGGGGGTGAAGATTGCAATATGGAGTAACTTAAACTTTTGCTGGGGAGAGTTCTTTTGTCTGAGAAAATATGTAATTTTCACCAGATGGTCAGATTTTCCCACTCTCAACGTCATAAAACTATATAAATGAGAAAGAGGGCAGGAAAATCCAGGCATACCCCCCACATGACCAAGCGTACTTACCTTACATGGGTTGCTGTGTTTGGTTTTTACAACGCCTTTGTATAAGTAACTGCAAAATATTCAAACTTGGCATCGGGTTTAAAGTTTCCTTTTCTCCTCTAACCACAACAGAAGGAAGAAATGGAGATGATGACTGAGAGACAGAGAGACACTCGGTGTTTCTGGAACAATGCTCCTGAAAAAAGTGATTATGAGGCTGTAGAAGCCCTTATTTCTATGAGTTGCAACTGGAAATCAGACTTCAAAAAACATGCAGAAATGAGACCTATAACTCCAGCATCTGATATGTCAGAGGAGAGTGATGAGACTTTGCTTCCTGGAGCAGCAGACTTTAACGTGATACCAGCATTTGTAAGTTTTGTTATTTGTGCGTGTACGTGCTTGTTTTTAGCAGTTAGTGTGGTGATATGTTGGTAATATGTCACCCCTTACTGTGTCTCTCTCCCCTGCACAGTGCCTGACTCCTCCCTACAGCCCTTCCGACTTTGAGATGTCGCATCCGGGGGCACCGGCTGCCAAGCCTCCTCCAGCTGTACCTCAGAGAGAGGTGGAGAGGCCTCCAGCAGGCGGGCTTCTGAAAGCTCAAGCCACGAGCGTTATCCGCCACACGGCTGATGCCCAGCTTTGTAACCACAAAACCTGCCCGGTGAGAACAGCCAGCGTGCTGAAATACCAGGACAGTGTCTCGAGGGAAACAAACAGTAAACAAAATGCCGAAGCAGAAGATTCAGCGTGTTCCCCCACGGTGCCGAGCAGAGCCAGTGATGGGAGCGGCGAACTGCCAGTGGCAGAAGGAAAAACCGCAGATCCAGCTGCTGGCCCGGTGCCTGAGACAAAGCCCTCAGTCAGCAGGCATCAGCCTGTCCCCGGGTCAGCGCAGCAGTTGGCGGCACTGGCACCACCAGGCCCTGCCCAAGGCAGTGGGGCCCCCCCCATGCCAGTGATTTGCCAGATGGTCCCGCTGCCGGCGAACAACAATGTTGTGACAGCCATGGTGCCCAGCACTGCGCCAAGCCAGCAGCCGGCTCTCTGTCAGCCCATGGTCTTCATGGGCACACAAGTTCCCAAAGGTGCTGTTATGTTTGTCGTGCCCCAGCCAGTTGTGCAGAGCACAAAGGCTCCTATTATTAGTCCCAATGGCACGAGACTCTCTCCCATTGCTCCTGCTCCCGGCTTTGTACCTTCTGCAGCGAAAGCCACTCCTCTGGTTGATTCTTCAAGAATAAGAAGTCACATTTGCAGCTACCCAGGATGTGGGAAAACGTATTTCAAGAGCTCCCATTTGAAGGCTCATATCAGAACACACACAGGTTGGTCACAGTTGCTGGATGTTAACGATCAAGAGAGAAAATTGTGGCTCTATATACGACTTGTTAAGGTTCTAGAGATTACCGGATTTGTTCACAGATCAGATTGTAGGGCAGCAATGAAATACTTTTTTTTGCCAGCGTGCATTATAATGCTGCTTAATCTCTGACAGGAAATCTCCCAGAGGGGAAGTTGACTCAGCAGTTTGTGCTGGGCTTGCTTCATGTCAGAGGCGTTCAGTAATGCTTCTTGCGAGTGTGGGAGCAAGGCCTCGCCCAGTGCAGAGTGTGCTTTTCCAAAGCCAAAGATGCCTTATTAGGCTGCTCCACAAGAATGGCTTTGTCAGAAGCAGGTAAAACTTAGAGATTCTTTTATGAAGGGATATTGGTTATTTTAGAGTCACTGCTCCATGCCTCAGCTCTCAATCACAGTGTATTTTCACATAGGTTCACCATGCACTGTCAGGGCTCAGTTAACATAAAACGTTACAGGTTGCATGTGAAGGGGTGGTTGTGGTCTTTTTGCTAAGTCGTCATCACCCGCACTTCCTGTGGGGACGTCTTGAGACGTAAAGAGCATCTCAAACTATTTGGTTTCAAAGACTTGATATCCCTTTGTATTACTTAGCCTTGAGGATAGTGAATCTGCATGTTTAAATATTGATATATAAACATTTTTTCACATTTCATGTATATAAAAATAACACTTGTGTAGATTTTTGGCTCAACTGTCACAGTAGAAACTTCAGAAGTTCCTCAGTTAGTACTCATGGGGTTTTTTCTTTGTAATTTTTTTTCTTGTAGGAGAAAAGCCGTTTAGCTGTAGTTGGAAAGGCTGTGAGAGAAGGTTTGCACGATCTGATGAACTCTCTCGCCATCGCAGAACGCACACCGGGGAGAAGAAATTTGCTTGCCCAATGTGTGAGCGGCGGTTCATGAGGAGCGACCACTTAACGAAGCACGCACGTCGCCACTTATCGGCTAAGAAGTTACCAAACTGGCAAATGGAAGTGAGCAAGTTAAATGATATTGCCGCACCGCCAGCGTCTGCAGCCACGCAGTGAAAGGCCTCATTCTGAAGACGGCAGAATTAACTGTTGTCGCTGGGATATGCCAGCTGAAAAAAGGCTTTTGCTCCTGGTCTGTGATTCTGCCGCGCCAGCTACTGATGGCTGCGCAGCAGAGAGGCAAAGGCAGCCTGCGCTCAGGCACAAACAATGTTGATGGGAAAACTGGTGGCTGATCGGAATAGCGGGTGTCTTGTGCATTGGTAAGGAGAGAGAGAAAGGGAAGGTTCTAGAGCGGAGCAGCAAACATCATGCCAGTTTTGAATTCTGCAAATTATTCTTATATACTCTAAATCGGACACGTGTTAGTGTTGCTGCAGGTCTGCTTGACACCAGCTCCGGTTTTAACGGTCAGTTGTCAGTCTTCAGTAGAGCACAGACTGGGAACACAGCAATGTACGGGCACAGGCTTGAAAGCCCAGGTCGTGCCTGCCTAAGATAATCTAAATTGGCTTTCCTACTTCTGCCACGTTTTCTCGGTGGAATCTTTTCCTCCCGCCCATTCTCCAGCCCCATCATTGGTGATGATTTGGTGCCAGACTTGTGAAGATTTTAGACCTCTCCTCCTGCAGGGAGTGTTTAATGCAACCAGCTGTTTACTGCTGTCTGGAGCAGCTCAGGGTGGGTGTCCTGCGGCACCACAAGGGCAGCTGGAGGGTGGGAATGTTTCTGAATCCTCATTAGCTTTCTCCTATTTTCCCAGCTCATTTGGCAAGCTTTGTGATTATTACAGTTGGTTATACCGGGGCATCGTACGGTGCTTCTGCTTTTGTGTTGCTTACAGTTTCCTTTCTACCTTCTCACGATTGTGTACTCTGCGTTTTTCATGAGCAGATACAGTGCACGTTTAAGAGGAACATTATAACTGTAAACTACTTGGGTTGGTTAAGGAGGAAAACCAAGAATCTTAGGCTTCTTGGTGGTGTTATTATTTGAAAGATGGTTTATACTAAAAATGAAATGGATATATTATATATTGTATTAAATTAGAAAGTTGTGATTTGACAGGTAAAACAAGGCAATAAAGACACCGGCCTAGAATTTAAACTGTAGCTTTTGTGACAATGCATCAACTTTCACTGTTTCTATTTTATTGTACTCTGTTGAAGACACATATCAGAAAGTGGGCAGTTTGAAAATAGTGTATTAGATACGCTTTTTGTGACTACTCTAAAGATTTGCACATTTCTTACGTTGTACTTTATACTTTGTTTACAATAAAACCAATTTTCTTTAAAATAGACTTTTTTTTTTTTCAATTCATAGCAGAACTTACTCCGTGGCAAGGCAAATACCTCAAAACACAATACAGTGTCCATCATTATGTGTCCTGACCAATGAAACACTATCTCTTAATTTTTGATTTTTTTTTTAGCTCTGTAAAGCCCACAGGAGTGGAATTTCAAGTCTGCACTTACTGCTCTGAGTCTCTTGTTTTGCTGTGGGTTCATTTTCTTTTTTTCCTCCTTGCTCTTCAGTTCCCCCTTCTTTTCTTCAGGCAGCCAAAAATAAATGTGCTTGTGTGGGCCATTATGACGGGTGAAAAATAGTTCTTTTTTGTTGGCGATGGAACCACGCTGTCTTCCCCAGGATGGAACGCAGCCCCTGTTTCTGGTACTGGGCACTTACTGTCGCTGTTCTCCAGGGCAGGGGGTTGCCTGCCCACCCACTCCCACACCCCCGATAGAGCTGTCTCCTGCTGGAGACCCCTGCAGGGAAGAGGGCAGGGCGGTGGGTTTTCACCTTCTCCGGTCGCGGGTGGGCAGCAGGTTTC
>NW_010395340.1:5005-6214 GCF_000710305.1 Buceros rhinoceros silvestris | reverse complement strand
TGTGTGTTAGTGACCCAGCAGTAGCCCCCAAACCAGCTGGTGCTGGGCTGCCTGGCCGCGGGGAGTCGTTTCACCCATGTTAAGGGGTTTAACTCTGCTCTGAGCACCCTCTCTTGTTCCTGTGTATCCATCCTCTTGTCTCTCATGAGCTGCCTCCTGACCGTGCAGATGAGTGACTGGATTCCTTGAGAGCAGGAGGGCTGGGGCCAGCTGCGCTTAGGACATGGGAAAATTAAGGCGAGATTAAGAAAGGGCTCTGTGCCGTGTCAGGCTGTCTCTGCATCTGGCAGGGCTGGTGATGGACAGCCCCAGGAGACTCTTCATCATCCCGGTTTCCCCGCTCCCGCCTCTGCCTTCCCCTTCATCATCCCGGTTTCCCTGCTCCCGCCTCTGCCTTCCCCAACAGGCAGCATGGCCCTTGCAGGCGCTGGCCCGGGCAGAGTGTCTGCCGTGCCCGGGCAGGAGGGCGATGAGGCAGGGATAGGAAGGATGTGCAGCAGGAGATGGGCAAACAGAAGCAGCCTATGGCTCATGGGGCTCCTTTTTGGGGATCAAAAGGAGTCCCATGTGGCTCATTTTAGGTGGGTGGCAAGAGATGCCCCGCGGCTCCAGTGGAGGGAAGGGAGGGGGTGCCCGTACGGCTGGCAGCACCGGCCAGGAAGGCTGGAGGCTTTGTGCTACGTTGGCTCTTGATCCTACTCGAAGCAGGAAGCTGCTGCAGCTGAGCCAGCAAAGCGCTTTGTTACCCACCCCTCTCCCAGCGGGAGCTTCCCTGGGCAGCCGCCATGTCCATCATCCCGCCAGCTCCGGGCATGCTCCCACCCCTGCACGTGGGCAAAAGCCAACCCTGGCTGAGCTTTGGCTCCCGACCGGGTTAGTGGTGGCCAGTGTGGGGCTGGGGAGGGTGTTCATCCTTCCCGCTGCTCCCAGGGTTGGTCCCAGCCCAGCGGTGAGTGGTTCTCTCCGTAGGACGGGGTCTGGCATGTCCAACGCTCTCTGCAGCTCTGAACAAAACCTCCCCACTGCAGTCGAAGCCCAAGGGAAGGTTTGGAGACAGGTCTTGTTTGAAATCAGGGTCTGCAGTGGGGGGCACTGGGAAGAGGACCTTCTTCTAGCTGCCTTGCTGGGCTTTACCGGGCACTGGAACTGGCTGGGAGCAGGTCCTCGGCCGGGTGGTGTGTCAGGCAGCCCGTGGCCTGGGGTTTCCCT
>NW_010395340.1:0-4264 GCF_000710305.1 Buceros rhinoceros silvestris | reverse complement strand
CCCAGGTCAGGTTGGCCCTTGGGGCTCTGAGCACCCTGCTCTGGGTGCAGATGTCCCTGCTCCCTGCAGGGGGTTGGACTGGAGGAGCTTGGAAGGTCTCTTCAACCCAAACCAGTCTGTGGTTCTGTGGACCTCACCTGGAGTACTCTGTCCCTGATTCGATGATCTTAGGGCTGGAGCCGTCCAGGCAGGTATTTGGCCTTTGGCACGCGGAGTTTGTCCTGGTCGGTGGAAAGCTCAGCCGTGTCCCTTTTGAGTTGGGGCCGTGCTTGCACTGATGAGCAGGGGGAACCGATCCTGCCCCCAAGAACACGACCAGCTGGCCCAGAGCCTCCCTTGCCACGGGCTGCTCAGGAACACGGGGGAAGGAAACAGCTCTGGGATGGGATGTCTGCCAGGTTTGACGAAGAGCTTGGCTCAGACCCACCGTAGCAAGCCCGAGCGTGCTGCCGAATCCGTTCCCCCTGTTTCCCTGCACATCTGGAACAGGAGCAGTCGCTGCAGGACTGTTGTCTCTCCCACGCCTCGGCATCTCCCCAGAGCAGTCCCCCACCTTCTTTCCTGCTCCTGGACGCCCCTGGCTAGATGTAATTGCGGGGCCTTGGGGCCCCACAGCTGCCAGGGGGTGCTGGAGGATGAGGAGGGGGCTGTGATGCTGTGCAGCAGCTGTGGGAACACACGTCTTTGTACTCCTGTGTGGTGGGAGGAGGGTGGGGAGCTTAGGGTGATCTCACAGGCTTGTCCTTTTCATTGTTGACGCAATCTGCGCGGGTGGCATCAGGTCTCCGTCACCCCTGGAAGAGCTTTTTAGAAAGCCCAGACTAATAAGGTCCTCGGTGCTGGTAAAATGGTTCTTTTGAAATGACTGGTGAGCAGGGGTTTGTTCCTGCTGGGATATCCCCAGCTGGGCTTCCAGGCCACAGCTTCTGCAGGGAGAAATGGTCAGATGTCCTTACGACCAGTGAAAAGACAGCCCTGCCCCTGGGGAGCTGGTCTCCTTTTCCTCAGTGTCTGCTCTGTTCAGATTACACATACGGGGCGAAGAAGAGGGACCCCCTTTAAAAGCAGACAAGGCTTGGGCTCAGGGAGGGAGTTCAGGGGAGACAGGGAGGAGCCACCTCTCACCAAGGGAGCTTTGGGTGCTGGGGAGCCCCAGCCCTGCACACGCACCTCCTGAGACCACGCAGTCTTGGTGTCCCTGCAGCGTCTGGGCTCGCTGCAGAAGGGGCAGAGGCACCACAGGGAGCAGCTGCAGGGACTGACCTCAGGGACCAGCCGCAGCGACCAGCCGCAGGGCTCTGCTGCAGCTCCTCTAGTAGAAACCAGCGCTCTCCCTCCCTGCTTGTGCTCGCCGAGCAGCTGGATGAAGCCCTGGATGTCTCTGGTGTCTGTGGGCATGTGGTGGAGATCATCATCTGCTCTCAGGGTGGTCGGTACCGTTCCCTCCTGGGGATGCGTTTCAAACCTGATGTTCTCCCCTCGAGGATCGGTTCTGTTTTCCCTCTGGCTGGTGCCCAGCTCTTGGCAGATCTGCCTTAACCAGGCTGCAGTCCTGCATCCCCCATCCCCACCGTCCCGGTGTGCCCCCGCGGTGCTGCCCAGAGCCCTTCCCGCTCCTTTTGCCTCTGGGCCACTTGTTTTCAGAGGTGGCTTTACTTTCTCTCCCAAAAGCCAGTCCTTGGGTTGCCTCTTCTTCTGGGCATGACCTGGCATCAAGCAGGATACCCACAGGTCAGGACCCATCTGGATTTGGCCCTGGAAAGCATGAGGGGGCAAGGGGGGTGGTTCAAATGGGATGCCCCAGCTTCTCTTCTCCGTCAGGTTCTGGCCTCTCCCTTAGGGTTTGGTTGCAGCTCCAGCCTTGGGAATCTCTGGGTGGGATGTCAAGTGGTGGCGCTTTCAGAGGGTTTTCATGGGTCAGCCATGGTATTTTCCAGCACCGAGAAGCTTTCCTCCACCCAGGCAGCCCCTGGGTGAAAGAACCAGTCCAAGTCCCCATCGTCACGCTGAGCTTGCCCCTCTTGCAGGCGGGAGGTGGTACAAGCGGCACCTGACCTACCGGGTGGTGAACTGGCCCTCCTACCTGCCGCAGCACGAGGTGCGCCTGGCCGTGAAAGCTGCCTTCGAGCTCTGGAGCAATGTGTCCTCACTGGTGTTTTGGGAGGCACAGGATGGCCCGGCTGACATCCGCCTGACCTTCTTCCATGGGGACCACAACGATGGACTCAACAACGCCTTTGATGGACCAGGTGCTGGTTGCTTCCCCCTTGTAAGCTTCTCTTTTACAATGGGCTCTTCCCCGGCAGGGAGGAGGGCTGGGGGTGATGGAGGCAAGGCTCTGCCCCAGCAGTCCCTCTAACCCAGTTTGCACCGGTTTGCTTTCTCATTTGGGGTCCTCACTTCCAACTCTGAGGTCTGCCTCAGAGTGAGGCAGCCGAGATATTCATTATAGGGTCATGCTGATGGCCTTCAAGGAGCCCTTCCCACCTTGATGGCATCCTTCAAACCTAAGCCTGTTCCTTCCCGATGAGCCTTTCTGCTCAGCCACTATCAGACGAGCCCAGGTTTTCTCTCTGACGTGGGCCACTGCGCTGCTTCTGGCCCTGGTCTAAGCACAGCAAGAAACCAAACACGTAAACCACAGCGCAGACAAACCCCGCTGTGCTCAGGAGCAGAGGGCAGAACTGGTTTGGGTGGTACCTGCTGAGGGAAATAGTTGTGAGATGCTGGTGGTCTTTCTCAGGAGGCCTCTCAGAGAGCTAAAATTGATGCATATTTAAGGAAACCAGAGCTGCATGTGTCCCCCACCAGCTTGTGGCTGAGGTCTTCCCCTGGCCCATGGTCCCTCATGGCTCTCGTGTCCCCAGGAGGTGCCCTGGCTCACGCCTTCTTCCCCCGGCGCGGAGAAGCCCACTTTGACAGCGCCGAGCGCTGGTCCCTGCACAGCGGCAAAGGGCGCAACCTCTTCGTCGTGGTGGCACACGAGGTCGGCCACACGCTGGGGCTGGAGCACTCCCCTGTCAAGAGCGCCCTGATGTCTCCCTACTACAAGAAGCTCAGCAAGGATTTTGTCCTCAGCTGGGATGACATCTTGGCCGTCCAGAACTTGTACGGTGAGCCTAGCTTCCCTGAGCACCCCTTGGTTCCTCCGGGGCTGTTCCCTGGGATGGAGAGTGAGGACCAGGGATGGGAGCAGGTCTCTGCAAGGGGAGGGGTCTACCTGCAAGGGTCGTGGTGGCGATGGGCCCCATCCCTTTGTGGTTGGGGAAGATGCCATAGAGCATGTGGGGTGGATACCAGGTTCTCCAGGGCGGGGCAGGGACTCGCTGCCCGCTTGTTTGCAACCAGGGAAACACTGGTGCGCGTTTTTTGGAGGAACCACGGGGTCTTTGCCACCACTGTATAGAGGAGGACAGGAACCAGACAGTGGGACAAGGAGCGTTTGGAGCCTTGGGGTGGATCCCAGCCTTGTGCTCACATGGTGCTCTGGGAAAAGCCGTTTACCTTCCCTGCAACTCACCCTCCCTGCTCCATCCAGGGAAGCCCTCCAAGGGCTTGGCCATCCAGCTCCCAGGAAAGGTCTTCACTCACTTCCAGGACTGGAGCACGGACCTTTATGGCGGAGACCAGCAACAGAGGAGCCTCAGCACCTATTACTGTCACTCCTTCTTCGACACCATAACTGCTGGTGGGTGTTGGTTGATCCATCCCTCTCCCAAAACGTGCACCCACAGCCCTCGCCCCTTTCTGCTCTGAAAAGCTCCAGCAATGGGAATGGTGGGTTTGGCTGGTCCTCAGCCCCACGTGTGCTCCTGGGGCTGGTGACATCACCGATGCACGTTGCCGCTGTAAAGTGGAGCATCTTGAGGACACAGTGATGGCTTGGTGTGTTAGGAGAGGGGGAAACACCCTGAAACTTGGGCCATGGCAAGGCTGACTTGCTGCAGGAGCTCAGCTGTGAAAGATGAGCCTTGAGAGTGAGCTGTGGTCAGCTTCCATCCTCTCCAGGCTGGAGTGGAGGCAACGAATGAAGCCGAGAGGGCAGCTGGAAGGAGCCTCCAAATCCCGAACATCCCTGAAGCCCCGTGGAGCTGCACGGGGAGGAGAGGAGGGGAGAGCCAGGGAGCAGTGACTGGGAGATGGGATGAGGTTTCTCACCCGTGACCCCCTCACTCCTCCCTCTGCCCTGCAGATGCGGATCACAACCTCTACATCTTCAAGGGCAGCCACTTCTGGGTGGTGTCGGCCAGCGGCAACGCCAGCG
>NW_010395339.1:0-247 GCF_000710305.1 Buceros rhinoceros silvestris | reverse complement strand
CATCATTTCATTAGTGAGCGGTCGCTAAACGCCTTCCCGGGCGAGGGGTATGGTTTTGAAAAACGGCCCGGGAGTGAGTCTGACAAATTGTTGAGGTGACTGGTGCAAAAGCAGAACCCGGGGAGGACGTCCTCCCTTGATCCATCCCTTCCTCTCGATTGTCCCGGCTCACGTTTGATCAATGGCCACAATTAGCGGGGGGCTATTTGCCTATCGCCCCTCTCCTCTCTTGGCTCTTTGAAGTCAG
>NW_010395338.1:6164-6752 GCF_000710305.1 Buceros rhinoceros silvestris | reverse complement strand
TAGCCCCAGTACCCCTGCACCAGTCACAGTTATGTAGCCCCAGTACCTCTGCGCCAGTCACAGTCGTGCCTCCAGGCTGCTGAGCGCACAGCACCAAGCAGGACATCGGGTTCATGTCCCACTGAAAACCAGTCGGGATCCTCAGCCCTCCCTGGCTGCAGCTTTGCACCTACAAGGAGCCGTAGGGTGCTAAGCAGCAGCTTCCTCAGCGTGTGCTCCCGGAGCCGGCTGCGGGGAGAGCTGCCTGCCCCGGCACCTCTTCGCCCCGCTCCTCTGCCGGGGCGTTGGCAGGAGGATGTTTACTATTTTGCCATTCCCCTTTGTGAGATAATCCTATTTACCTACATTACTTATGCGTCAGAAAAATCACTTCTGGCTGAGGGTTATGAAAGCACTTACAGCCGAGTGCTCCCCTGGTGCAGCCGCTCCCAAGCTCTCGGCCCCCCCAGCTCCCTCCCCAGTGGTGAGAGCTCCTGGATCCTCTGGCTGAGCATCCTCAGGTCTGCCTGGAAGCCCCTTCCCACCCTCCTCCTACCCAAAATTTCTTCACCCTCCTACAAGCCTGAGCCTTTTTGAGGCATTTTTTTT
>NW_010395338.1:5740-6032 GCF_000710305.1 Buceros rhinoceros silvestris | reverse complement strand
CCGGGCTCCCGTCTGGATTTTTATGGGGAGGCGGAACACTAGTGCAGGGGGGTGTGAGGAGGATGTGAACAGCAGGAGGGGCAGAGCAGAGCCTGTGCTGGGCCAGACTCACCACGGGAAAGGCTGGAGAGGGGTGGAGAGGCGATTGCTGAGGAGCCCAACAGCATCGGTCCCACTATCCCCTGGGGAGGTCACCCCGAGGCAGAGGCCAGGGTGGCTGGTGGGGCACTCAGCAGGGACCGGCTCAGCAGGGACATCCCGGGACAAGGGCGCTTCACGAGCCACCCCACCG
>NW_010395338.1:4965-5614 GCF_000710305.1 Buceros rhinoceros silvestris | reverse complement strand
CCCGGGACAAGTGTGATTCAGGAGCCACCCATCTGTCCCTGGGCAGTGATGGGATACACAGCTTGGGTTGGCAGCGGGACCTGAGCTCCAGAGCGTGGGGGGACCCACAGTGGGGGACAGGAAGGGTTAAACGCTGCACCCTCATCCTATCGCCCTGCCTCCACTGGCAGAGCTGCAGGTATATCGATCGCCTCACGCATCTCATCAGACTCGGATCGGTACAAATCAATGGGGTGAGGTCAGGGAGAGAGCAGCTGAGTGGATACCGATACCCTCCTCCTCCTCCTGCTGGGGATGGTACCCACTGGGAAGCCCCCATAGCATCCCCAGCTCCCACACAGGCATATCCTGAGCCTTCCTGAGCTTCTTAGCAAAGGGGCTTCTCCAAGAGGTGGGGAAGACGCAGAGACCAGCAGCAGTGGGCAAGGGCCTGGCACCCACCTTCTCCTGGAGCGTCCTCCTGTGGGTACAGCTTCTGCTGGGCCTGGCCAGCTGCAAACTGGGAGAACTGGGAACTCCAGCCAGGCCAGGAAGAGTCGCCGCTGCCCGCGCACCCCCCTGGTCTCCCCATCCTACCCACGCTCGCCCAGACGATCCCCAATACACCCAGTTCACATGCGTGAGCTTCCTCCAGCGAACGCGTGAGCTC
>NW_010395338.1:4521-4760 GCF_000710305.1 Buceros rhinoceros silvestris | reverse complement strand
CTCTACAAAGCAATCTGCCACTTGGGCTCCTCTGTTCTTCCCTCTTATGCAACTGCACAAAATGTAGAGGGAAAAAAAATCCCCCAGATGCTAATTTATCTGAGGAGCTCGAGCAGGTTTGCACAAGGCAGCAGTTTCAGCAGGGGAAAAAAAAAAAAAGGAACAGCCATGTCTGAAATGCTGCTTCAGAAACCTGCCGGGGACTCCTGCCCTCCCCAGCTCCCCACAGGGACCCCTGA
>NW_010395338.1:4059-4296 GCF_000710305.1 Buceros rhinoceros silvestris | reverse complement strand
CAGCTCACACTCTAGGGGCAGGGCTGGAGAAGCAAGGACGCAGTGGGATCACTCATCAAACCACCCACCTGCCCCAGGGCTTTCCAAGGTGGAACGCCCAGGGATGCGCAGGAGAGAGCTCAGCAGCCAGCCCTGACCTCAGCACCTCTCCCAGGCTGGCACCGGGCTGCCCACCAGCACCCAGGTGTCCCAGGCAGCTCGTCCAACCCCCTCACCCCCACCCCGGGAAGCACAGAC
>NW_010395338.1:2690-3876 GCF_000710305.1 Buceros rhinoceros silvestris | reverse complement strand
ACTTGGGGGCGCTCCTGTGGGGGGGTCCTTTGGCAATTACAGGTTCAGTGGTGCAAAGCACAGTCTAACAGCAGCCGGGGCCGGCGGGATTGATTTCTTGTTTTGTTTTAAGTGCAGCTAATCTAATAGATAATTTATTTAAATTGATAGGGCAGAGAGAAATTACATTTCTATCTTCTCTGAATAGATCTGGCTGTGTCTGGTGACCCAGGCGAGCTGGAGGTCTGGGCTGAGGGCCCTGACACGCGGAGCAACAGACGCCTCGATCAGCTCGTAATATTTTTCAATTCATTACGGCCGTTTTAGCAAACAACCAGTATAGATTTTTTTGTTACAACAGCTCTTAACACGTTAGTTGGTACCTGCCTTAACCGCTTCCAGCAAAGCTTTCCCTCCAGAAAACTGACCCACCAAACCCAGCCCACCAGGAAGGGGTCGGGGCTCCCCGGCCCCCTCCCCACACCCGGCCAGGACAAGGGTCTCTCGGTGCAGCCATCCCAGCTCGGGGCTTGTACTGCCACCGGCGCCCGCTCCTGGGCAGCGGCTCCAGGTAAAGCCCTTCTGGGGATGTGCTCTGCCCGCGCTCGCAGCCCATCAGCGGTGCTCATGCCTGAGCCGCGTTCCGCAGCAGAGCGCTGGGAGGAGGCAGCGCGCCCAGGCTGTACATTTTGCTCTTATGCCTGTGGGAATCATCTTTAGTGCTCTCTACAAGCTCTCTCGCTGTGCTGAAGCACACGGGCTCCCCCACAACAGGCGCCAGCAAAAACCTCTGAGGGTTTTCCCAAGGGAAAACCTGGGGAAAAAAAGGTTTTCCCGGGGAGAGAAACACTCAGGACAAGCGAGGAAGGGAGGGCTCGTTTCCAGGCTGCTGCCCTCTCTCCGGTGGGGAATTTGGAGGTGTCAGGGGTACAGGTGACAGCTGGCATAGGCACAGGTTCCTGCCGTGGGGTGGTGGTTCGTGCTGTGGTCCCTGCAGTGGGTGCTCCCCACTGTGGGGATGTGGCTGGGCAGCGGGCGATGGGCCAGGGTGCAAACGGGCCACAGCTCCTGCGGCTCACCCGAGCACTTCGCTGCCCAGGTTTGCCAAGCAGGCGGTTAAAAAGGCACCGTCTGAGCCCAGAGCGAAGGGCAGGGGCAGCAGAGGGGGGGAACAGGGCAAGGCAAAGCCAGGCGAGCCCCTGCGTCG
>NW_010395338.1:2049-2396 GCF_000710305.1 Buceros rhinoceros silvestris | reverse complement strand
TACGCCTCTCCCCCGACCCGCCGCCCCCCAGCCCTGCCGCAGCCTTTGCCTCTCACGTCCCGGCTCTCCCCACCGCGGTAACTCCAATAAAGAGTAAATCGCTGTTATTCTGTACCCAGCACTCCTGATCCATCCTGATGAGGACCTTCCCCTCGCCTCCTCAAAGTCACCAGGTGGAAGGACGCATCCTGGGGAGCCCCAGGGGAAGGGGCCAGGCTCTGGGGATCACCCCAGGAAGCCCCGCAAGCGGCACCTGAGACCCCAGTAAGAGGCAATAGAGAAGAGGGAGGCGGGTGGCAGGCATGGGAGGGTGGTTAAGCCCTCGGTGGAGGCTCCTTGGCAGTTCT
>NW_010395338.1:0-1624 GCF_000710305.1 Buceros rhinoceros silvestris | reverse complement strand
TTTCACGGGCGCTGCAGGCAATCCCACCGCTGCCACTGCGGCTGCAGGGAAAGCACTTTGTAGATTCGATTATGCGATAAGGGGCATCAGAAATGCAACTTGTTGCCTATTTCCCAGAGTAATTAATTTCATCTGTATTGAGCAAATGACATAATTTGAGGATTTCTGGGTTATGGATTAAATAAAGACCAGACGAGAGCATCCTCATTGGCTCAGAGATTAATTACCAGCGCGAGGGGAAGCGAGTGCTCTCCTCCGCAAGGTCCCTTTGCTGGTGCAGCTTTAATCCACCTGCCCGGCACCGCAGCTGCCCCCGAGGGCTCTGCACGCCCTGCCCCGGATAGGCAGCACTGCCTGGCGAGACGGGCACGGGTATCCTGCCCTCAGCAGGGCAGGGGATGATGCCAGTGAATAAAGCCAGACTTTAACGCTCCCTGCTCGCCTGCCCGGGTTTAGCACTGCCTGGTCTAATCATCTGCTCGGGCCAAGCGACAGGCAGGGCAGAGGGAGCCCTTGCTGCTGAGCAAAGCACGGGGAGCACGTGCGAGGGCTCATTCACAACTCAACCAGGGGCTCAGAGCGCAGCCCCCACCCTAGACCCCTTCGCCTGGAGCACCCTGACCCCATGAGGATCCAGCGATCCTCAGTCCTCACCACCCCTGAATTGCATGACTCAAAGAACACAAACCCCACACGCACCTTGAGCTCACGTACAAACACAGAGCTGGACTGAAGTGCAGGGCACAGGGGCAGGAGGATGGGGATGGCCACAGGCACCATGACACATCGCACCGTCCCCAGACGGCTGCAGGCACAGCTCCTCGCCCCAATGCCTCTCCCAGGGGGCATGACTAAGACCCTGGAGGGGCCAGCCCGGGTCTCTGGGAGCAGTGGGGACAGCAGGGACCGCAGCAGAGCTCCAGTGGAGCTGGGTTCTCCTTCAGCCCACCCCAGCACCCTGAAAGGGGTTGCAGCCACACTTGGGTTTTTCTAACCTTGCCAGTGGAGCTGCCTCTGCTCCTGCCCGGGGAGATGTCCTGCCCTGCTCCACCCCCTCCTTGCTGCCCAACTCCTGGGACACAGGCTCCGGCCAGGGTTCTCCCCACAGACACCTTGGCCTTGCCGGAAATTTTCTGAGTGGGGTCAGAAAAACAGCGCTCCGCACGGCACTTATTCATGAGCCAGGCGTTTTATTTAATGTGCCTTGCGATGCAGGATCAAAGATCCAGAGCAGCACCTAATTAATTATTTTTCTCTTCTTCTGTACCATCCCCTCGTTGAGCGCCAAGTCCCAGAACGTAAAAGCCTCCCTTTCAATGACTCCGCATAATGAGATGGATTTGGACTCCAGCAAATTTGTTCAGTTTTATGGAGTATTATATGAAAATGCTGTGAAATTAAGTTCTGTCTTTGCTATCACGCCATGGCCATCAGAGCGCTTTTATGTGTGGCACTGAGACTAAAAGATGGGAAAGTGAGTCCTTGCTGCAGTAATGTGGCGAACGGGGAGAGGGAGGAGCCGTGCAATGAAGATGACATGGTGGAGGGTTAGACGGGGGGAGATAATGAAGGAAACAAGAAAGCAATGCAGATGAAGGGAGCTACAAGCTAAGAGCCTGGAACT
>NW_010395337.1:14724-18035 GCF_000710305.1 Buceros rhinoceros silvestris | reverse complement strand
TATATATATATACATATGTATATATACACACATATATATACATATGTATATATACACACAATATATATATTGTACAGTAATGACTTCACTGACCAGAAAATAAGACAACAGTTTTCAAATGAGATGCACTGGTCAGACTCTGAAACGGAAGGAGAGACTGCTCATCTGCAAGCACTGTGCAGGGCAAAGGTAAAGATGTGCTCCATGACTTGAAGCACTAGATTTAGTAGCTCCGAGATAGTATAAAAAGATCTTCGAAGGCATAACTTAAACATAATACACCTTTATGTTTAATTTACTTGACAAGACTTAAACAACCCTTGAATGCAATGGAGACACAAGTTTGACACACTTTTCATTTATAAAAAGACAGTGTCACATGTTCCAAAAGTCCTAACTTGTGACCTTTTACCACGATACAAAATCAAAGATGCACTGTTTCATAGCGCCAAGTCTGATTCCTGGAAAGTAAGGTACTGCTGTAGTAGACAAGTCCTTCAAGCTGTTATGAACTCTGTCCAATGAACGAGGATCAATAGCAGGTTCCTCCTTGCGTACTCAAACTTGGCCTGAAAATTGGGAACAACTCTTGAATTTTCTACCATGGAAGACAAGAAACTTGACTCGGCCAGCCATGTAGGCAGACAGTCATGTCATACTGACCAACCTGTAACTACAAGAATTCTGAGACTAAAAGTGTCCCCAGTGGAGCACAGATCCTGTCCTAATGAACATCTTTTGTGGTTTTTTGGGTGGGGGTTGGCATTGTCTTGGGGGTTTTTTTGGCAATAGGTGTTACCAGGTCTTGGTGGGAAAGCTACACGCGTAAGTGGCTCATCTGAAAGCTGGCCGAAGAACCTGTCTTTTCTCCCCAGAGGGTCCAACTGTTTGGTTCTCTCCAACTACCCTGAAACAGGAACCAATCTTCCACAACACTCATCACAAGGAAGCAGACACACCAGGGGAGCACAACACCTCAAATCCAAAGACTGGTGCCTGACACCTCTTAGAAGCTTGTGAATGTATTACTGGTTGCATCGTCTGCAGAAGGTGAAGAGTCTTACATCAACTACACCACAACTTTCTCAGGTCACACTAACGTTATTTAATTTAAAAAGCACACTTTGTGTGCTTTTTTAAAAGGATGTCACAACTGGAATTTCTAGTAGACCCATTTTTAAAGGCTGATGAAGCATTTCAAGCCTCTGAGGTAAAAACTGACACATCTTAAAACACTCTTCAGATCTTAACCAGGAAAATAAGATGACCAAGACAAAGAATTGCATAATAGTAAAAGGTCCCACATTTTACCACTGAAGTGTTGAGACAGAACAAAGTAGCCACAAACGGATATAGACAACTTATTTTTTTCCAAACCAGCACACAGTACAAGATATTGTCCTTGCCATTGCTAAGACTGTAGCTAAAAATAACTTTTAAAAGAGGATAAAACAAAGCAAAATTCAAAAGTGAAACTGGAGAAAGACTAAAGAACCCTTCTCCTATCAACTTGACAACATGCTCAGAGCACTACAAGAGATTGAGAAGTAAACTGCAGTGAAAGCCTTTTAAAATTAAAAACCCCTATCGGGATGCTCGATTCCTCTAAAGCACTGTGTATTTATGTCATAAAAAACTCCACATCAACAAAGACAGGATGACACCCATATTTAGAACGTGTTGAATCACTTGAAGGTATTTCTACTTTATCACCATGACAGATAATGCATCTTAAAGAAACACCACCTTTTCCAAACACCTAACCTTTATCTATTCCAAAGCAACACTTACAAAGGAGGAAGGAGCATTCCTTTGTATAAGAAAAAAGAAAAAGGTACAATTTTAAACTAATTTTAAAAAAAATCAAAGCACACTTCCCTATAGAAACAAAGCACCACAGTACAAGAATCACCCCTCTTTCATCCCATCCCTATTGAGAATTCGTAAGAGCAAGTATCCAAACAGGAGGAAAGAATTGCTCTAAATTAAGATTACCTTTCTCTCAAGAAGATTTTGAAAGAGTTCCAAGCATACTACTGAACAGAATTATACATTATAGAGGTATGTCTTATATCTGTTAGATATGAGATACAATGATATCTCATCTATATTTTAAACATATCATCTTTGGAGCCAGTTCTAAAACTGTATGTATACTCTTCTGACCAAATCATACCACTGTTTACTGTATTTATGTATTTTGCTGGCTTTAAGAGAAGATTTCATAGGTAACCTAGCCAAAAAGTAGTAAGAGTTATCTTTATAGCTACTAAGTTTCAGGATCAACACTTAGACACTGTAGGTACGTTTAATTTGAAGTCTAGCTGGCAGAGCTCAAAAGAAAAACAAGAATATAAAACCAAAGATTTAAAAAATATATAGCTTTATTCTTTTTTAAAGTATGCAGAAGGCTATTCAAGTCTGCAGTTTGGTTAAACAAATATATTCAAAGCCCTATCTTCTCTTCCCACGTGTCATTAATTTGGTGATTAAATTAACAATTTTATTTTCTGCTTCTTCTTCAGGAATTGAATTTATATTGGCTCTTTGCAGGTGAGTCTAGTTGGAACACGTGACACTGCAGTATAAATTTGTATGTCTTATTTGTGAGATGTACAAAGGCCACTCCCAAGAAGACTCAGCAAAAGATTTGTGTTTATAGTCAGCTCTTAATTTTGATGGTAAATACTAGCCCTGCCAACTTAACTAGTCCTTACGGAGAGAAAATTACTGTTTTCATCCTTTCACATATATGCACATCTTACCTCATACATGACTTGTCCTGATGCCAAGCGTTTTCTGTCACCAAACGCTAACTGCAACAGATGTAAGCTCACAACATCACCTTCACTGAAAAAGGTATAAATCATGAAATTTGATTACAAAGCTGCTTTATAGTCCTCATCATTTTGTTAGACCTAGACTGAAGTTTTCTTAATAGCATGCTCTTGATGAAAAGAAAAACATCACTTCCCAAAACATGATAATTGGTCACATTTAGCTGCTAATAACATAAAGCAGGAAGTTTCAGAGGGAAATGCTAACCACACAATTTGAAAGCTTTAATACATTGTATGGACTAAAAATTGTTGGAAATAGTTCTTTACAGTGAAGAGCTCTTGATCAAACCTGCTTTGAAGTAAAAAAAATTGCCGCTCTCTGAACAGCTGAACTGATTAAACAGCATGCTGATGTTGAGAGAGATCTTTCTCTCCTTGCCTTACCACCCAAGTTTCAGTGCCCCTCCTGCATACACTGCACCCTTCTGCATTCTGATCCAATTCATTAGCCCAGCAGGAAGCTACTGACCT
>NW_010395337.1:13986-14622 GCF_000710305.1 Buceros rhinoceros silvestris | reverse complement strand
CTGCTGAACAGCAAAGTGAGTTGAACTGCACTATGAAGGCTCTAAAAACACTGAAGTTGGCATGAGGTAACCAGCAATACTGTTGCCTCTCTCCTTTACGGGCAGCAGGCTGTTACATCAGCACATTTAGTGTTCTAGATCTGCAGCCTCAACTACTTTTAATGGTATTCTAATACCATACTGTGAATATCAAACAAATCATGAAGCAGTCATCAAGAGACAAAGGAAGTAATTTAGGAATGCAAGCACAAACATATACAGTCACTGCTGCTTGGCCTTCTTTCAGAAGGTAGGAACTAGCAGGTCCTTCTTCACATCTGTTAAATCCTGTAAACACTGCATTGTAAGCTTAACACCTTCCATAGCTGAGAGAATCTCCTGCACAGCTAAATACACAAAACAAATATACATATCTTAACTGTACGTGACCAAATACTGGGGGTGGGGGGGCGGGGTAGGTGGAAATCAGTGGCTTACAGTAAGTTTTCACTCACCTTTCCTGTGTAGATTGAACAGCCCACAAGTAGCAACAATTGCGAGGATCATTCTCAGGCTCTTGAAAAGTAACAGCATAGACAGGAATTCTTCCTCCTTCAAGTTGAGAGTGGTGCCTACAGGTTTAAAAAAAAAAAAAAA
>NW_010395337.1:10215-13871 GCF_000710305.1 Buceros rhinoceros silvestris | reverse complement strand
AAAGGTGAGCCTATTGGCCTTAACTGTTTGTGAAGGGTAGAAGTACCTTCTGAGAGAAGAGCACCTTACGTGCTTATCCTCAAAGTACAGAAGGTCATACTTCCATCTCGAACAAGTGAGTCAAGGAAGCAACTACTTCTTATGCACCAGTCAAGACGTGAGGCAATTACTATTCAAACACAATAACCTGGGTTAGTGCCCTCCTCTGCCTGAGGAGGCAGAACATAAATGATTACTTCAGCTGCCAGGAAAAAGACTGTTCTTACTGTAGTAGCCTACCTCAATATTGACCTTAAAACGCAGCACATCTTTTGAACAAATTTGTAACAGCACCAAACAGAAGCTGTTTCTCATTTCTTTACTTGGACTATGTAAAGCATTTTTCTTCCAGACTTCTGAACCTTATTTGTATCTTTACAATCTACTCTTGCCACCTAATTATTCCTCCAGTGCCTATTTAGGCATCTAGTAGTTTCTGGTGAGTCTCTGCAATTTGCTAAAACAAATCCCTGCCTGCATTTGGTCAAGTCTTTCAAGTGAAATTGCTCTTTGGCAGATTTAAAATAATTTCTTAATTTTTCTATTGCTTATTAATTTACATGTCCGTTATTCTTATCTTCAGGGATTCCAAGTGAACTTTCATTCACATGCATCGTTGCCTTGGAATGGGTCAATCCCCTGTTATGATCAAAGCTGAAATGTAGGAAAGAGAACGTTTTCAGACACAGATCAGCTACTGATTTACCATATCTCACTTGTTTCACCCTGGACACTTTAAAGAAAGTTATCATCAAAATTACACTACTAACATCCTTAAGCCTTTCAATGTATGCCCAAATTGCAGTAACTGGTTCTGAAAAATAATTTCTAAAATGTGTATTTTAATGAAACAAGTATTTCTTGGTTTCACTGAATACTACTGCTAGAACAAACTGTCCCACAAAAATCTGCTCTATCACATCCTAACTGATTGACATAACCCGAAGAAGCAGGCTTTCCAGAATTCCTCAGTCCACAGGGAGAATAAAGGAAACAGTCCATTAGGGAGAAGGCAGTCCAATTAATCCATGTATGACTTAACAGCTATTTCAGAAGAGGATTTCTAATCGCTCCAAGATCATACTCATAATTGCAGTCCCCAAGAAAGTTCTCTTTAATAAACGTACTTCCTTAAGCAAAAAAACTGAGACCTCTGCAACTCCAGGCATGGCCAAGTGTAAAAAGGCCTACTTACTCTCTCTTCAAAGTTTTCATATTCCATAGGGACAGGTAGCCATCTGAAAACCCCACAACAAGCTGATTGCTTCTGCTTATATAGCACAGGGTTGATATTGCAGTTCCTGAAGGATTTTGTAATTGAAAACAGAGATGTCTCCCTTCTCTAGTCACATTTTCTCTTCTTTGTGGAACTTCGGCCGGAATTCTAGTGACAACTTCTAGATCTACACACACAAAACCATGCAATAAATCGATGTGTTATGCCATTTAGGTTATATTTTAAATAGTGATGTAACAACATGTATAATCTAATTCTACTGTCCCAGGCAAAATACCCATTTACGCAACACTTCTTTTACTATTTCTATTTTGTATGCATTCAGAGAACAGAACTCTCCAATAGGACGGGTACTCTCACTCGTATTTCAAAACCAGGTAAATTTTCCATTTTTTCATAGAAAAAATCTTCTTTAACTCTGTAAATCAGGAGTTTGGGCCTCATGATGAACCTATGAAAGAGTCATCATCTCCTGAAGCCACTGTTGTCATAGCCAAAACAGACTATGCAATCTGAATACATAAATTAGAGCTTTCGGTCATCCATATGCACAATTTTTGGTAAGTTGAATTCATTTTTAAAAATGAGCCTAAAATTTGCACCAAGTCAATTAACAGAAACAGAAAATCATTCCCAAGAGACAGGGCACCTCTGACACAACTTCCTATCAGGCAGCTGCACTGACTGAGACGATAAAATTCTCTCACTTCACTGACAAGAATCATAGCGACAGAAGGATCTTGGTGGGAGAGGAGTATTTATTAACATTAGGAGGAGTATTAAGCCACTTGCATTTTTTATCAGTTCAGGACTATACAATGTCAAACCACCACCTGCACTCAGTAGTCATAAATGTCTGCACACTAGTTATCTTCAAAGTGGCACGCATATTGTTTATTTAAAAGACACAAATTTGCTTACTTTGAAAATCAAGTTTAAAAATTGCAAGCTTACCTGATGCTTCTACTTCATTCTGACTGCAAGATAAATCATCCAAACAGAGGTCAACCAGAAGTAGATGACCAACATCTGTAGCCACTGCTGCCACTCCAAAGAGCCATCGCAGACTCTGATGCACATGCCGAGTGCTCACACTGGCTCCTCCATGATTAGTTATGGGTTCTATAGCAGTTACCTGTAGGAAAACTGCAAGTTAATATTTAAGCTGTTTGACAAGCCAAACAGAAACCACTTAAAAGAGAAGCCAGAATTAGCACATCTGAAACAAGAAAGTAAATACAGGATCATACGACTTAAAACCAAAGCATTGTTCTCAATTATATAAAGAAAAAAGAACAGAAGAATCTATTACTACCTTCCATTTACAAGATTTCATACAGTTATTTAACTGAATTAACTTCAACTTAAATGGTGCATTCCATTATTGCAGATTACCGATTTTCATCTCCTATTTAGAACGAACTCTAAGAAAATACACAAACTCAGTTAAATGCAAGAAATATTGAAGGGTGATAAAACTAAACCTAGTTCTCCCACTGCTCGCAGCCCATCAGCACTGTGATACAGCCTATGCCTTCTTTAGCAAGCAGGGAGTAGAATAACTCATGTCTGTAAGTCAGAAGAGGCAGCGGTCAAGTTGCATGGCGGACATTCCATTTCCATGCGAATTAAACACTTTTAGAAAATGTTGAAGGGAGATACTAGCTTAGTAAAATTTGCACTAGTCCTCATTTGAAATAAAAATAACAGCCAGATAAAGTAAAAAAATGTTTTAAATGCAAACCAGCATTTTTATGAATGTTATCAAAAATTTTAAAAGCCAGCCTGAAACAATGGCAAAAAGAACAACAGCTTGTTAGAAAGCTAACTCCAGCTAAGGAAGCAGTGCACACTGCTCTTTAACACGCGAAGAGTCTGTACACAACTTTATTACAAGGTGAAGACAGACCTTTCAGCACCTTGAACACATCCCAGGACAATACTGACTGCTACAGCAGAGGTAGAAGCACGTGAAGACTCCTGCACTAAAGCTCTACAGCAAATGAGCATAAGCCATCATTTAGCCTTCAAACAAAATGCAACACAGTGAGAACACGAAGCTTACTTCAACAATGAACTTTTACAGCTGAAATAGACATGTGAGCATCACAAGGGAGTCTTTTTTTTTTTTTTTTTTTTTTTTACGCCAGAGGAGGAGAAAAATAACCAAACCCCTAAGACCCAAAGTTTTCTCCTCTCCCATATCAAGCACTTGCTATGACTACACTGCCTGGCAAACTACTACAGAATTTATATTTCATTTTAGTCACAAGAATTCTAGCCTTAGAAGTACCTATAGTAATTTAGCCAACTTTACTTTGGTTTGGATTTCTTATAAATCAACCTGAATTTCCAATCTTCTCTGCTACTCAAAGGACTA
>NW_010395337.1:0-10068 GCF_000710305.1 Buceros rhinoceros silvestris | reverse complement strand
TTCCTGCTGTTCCAAGTCTTGATGAATGTTATGAGGAAAGCAGAAATGCTGTACGTATCTTGCTGCAGAGCTAGCCAAAGTTCAAGTGTTGCTTCTAACTTTTTAAAGTTTTTCACTGTACGACTGGCTCCAGGTGTATCTTTTTCATTTTTTGTATACAGTCTTCCAAAAATGTTTCTCAGTTTTAACACTTTAGTTTTCCATGTAGAAGCTCCTGAAACTGTGTGTTTTTCCACTGTGCTATGCACCGGCTTTTCATATTCTCCTAGACTACCGCCAACTCATTCTGGGAATGAACAAAGAAAACTTTTTGCAGCTCAGTGAATCTGAATGCTACCCTTCTGCCTCATACAAACCACGAAAATTTGTGAAAATACCATTCAATAGTTCTGAAACATACCATTATAATCCAATTTAATATAATCAATGTTTTTAATTGAGATTTGCTCTTCATAGAATCCAATTCAAATAATACTCCATTAACATTTCCAGTTTTCTGCTGCATTTCACACGTACATCCAGAAGGCAGTAAGAGATACTCCCACAAAAAAAGATGTCAATTCTAAGCTTGTGAGTTTTTTTTTTTTTTTTTTTTTTTTTTTTTTTTTTTTTTTTTTTTTTTTTAACTCATTCCTTTACTTTCTGAATGACTACACATCTACTCTTAACGTAAAAGGCAGTCATACAGTCACTATTGACACCCTGTGTTGATACACCAATGCTGTGACACCTTGGACAAGAGTCACTCTAAGTCAGAGTTAACCCGTACAACTTAGTTGTGTACAGAAGATACACCAACACAGAAAACAGTCCAGGAATTAAGTTGCTCATTAAAGACTTAGAACAGTAATGATAAAAAGTGCAGAAAGTGGTGTTAAGAATAGAACTGCATTCAAAAAATAATCAGTGTGAAAATCAGAAGCGTTCCAGCACGTATGATTTGAAAGTATGAGTTACAGAATAAATTCAAAACACATGGGCAGTGGCCAAGTGCAAGCTTTACCTACTTGTTTCTGCCTACCCTTACTCCCACTCACAACTTAAAAGTTACAAGTCCAGCTAGCATTATCAGTGTCCTGTCTATGCTGATCTAACCAATCTACTAGCAAAAAGACAGGAAGCATAACGAAAGGAACAGACATGCTTGTCATCAAGAGCAGTGATTCAGAGAAGCTTTGGCTTTATTCCAAAATTCATAACCCTCATCACACAACAGCCAACTTTTACCCCAAGGCTTCTTTGTGTTTTCTCCTGAACCTGTAACTCCCTAATACAAGTGATAACTATATTTGATTTCAAATCACTTCTGTGATTTGAAATGTGACATGACCATTCTTAACCTTTTTTTTTTTACTAATCTCATCTTACTTAGATTTAAGCCAAGAGACAAAGCTATGTCGTTTTTCATAAACATGATTTACTCACTGATTATACACTTATGTCAGCGCACAGCTTGCCTTTCCATCCAAAAGCCTAGTATTTATCAAGATGATAGGAAAACTAGCACAGTGGAGCGTCAACCCAACTCTTCAGAAATTACAATACAAATCCTCACTACTTGTAATCACACTGCAGGATTACAAACAAACCTCCAACCATATTTTACCAAGTCAAAGCAAATCTTAATACAGAAAGCTGAGTAATAAATACTTATTTGTTGCAAATTCTAAGATGGTAAAAATACAGTGAATCTTGATGTTCTATTAACTTATGCTGATTCTTGTTTACACTAAGATAATGCAACTAGGGGACATTATATCATTTGAGTTAATGGGTTATAGAAGACAGAAAAAACTAACATTTCACCAGTATATCCCATCTCACAAACACAATATTCAATAAGCAGAGATTCAATGACTGCAGACTGAAAAATCAATCTTTCCACAAGCCATCAGATAACTCATGAAAGGCTCTTTTTTCCTATTCAAAGTCAACATAAAAATGTATTCTTCTCTAAAGTCACCTCCTTGCTAGTCTGAGCTACCTGTGAATGCGTCTAAGTCATTTACAGCACAACTATGGGAGTCTGAGATATTTCAAAGACGGTATTTCTGACAGAAATTAACCATTTAGGAAATGTATGTCACAGACACTTTAAAGAGCGGGCTTTTTTTCTTTATCACTCTGGCCAAAAAAAAAAAGTGTCTTCAATGTCTTTTTGTGAAAGTGAAGAATCAAGTACACTATGTGCTCTACAATAAAACCAGTAAACTCGTTTTACTATCAGTAAAATCAGAATATAATGGTATGATTTTATATCAAGGCTCTCTTGACTGGATACTTTGAAGAGACAGTATGCTAAAACAATATAGAAAAAATTACCTCCTTACAAAGAGACACTCCAAAGATTTTCCAAAATAGGATTACGCAACACCTAACAACATAAAAACTTTGTTTCTCACATTAAAAAGTACATACCCTTCCTGGAAGAACAACTGCTTTAACCACTCTTGATATTCCGAGGTCGTACAGACAGAGAACACTTCCCTCTGCTTCTTCCAACCCAACCAGTAGCCCAGTTCTCTTCTGCCAGGAAAACTCCTTTACCACTCTAACAATGGGAGGCTGCTCATTTACTCCACTGAAATGGTATGCAGAGAGCCGCTCTCCTGTCACGGAGTTCACTACCTCAAGCTGAGGACCACATGCCAACCATGCCAGGCCACTTCGCCCTGTAAGAGAAGAGATAGCTTACTAAAGCAAATTTCCAAAAAAAGATTGGAAATAGCTGGAAAAAAAAAAAGAAAAAGAAAAAAAATCACAGTCACTGTCCCTTTCCTTCAATAAACACACCTAACAAAGGAAGACCAAGTTACCTCATTCTGGTCAGTTATTCAAAATCACCCATTGAAATCCTCAAGCAATACATCTTAAAATTATCAACCTTATTATTTTCATTTGTACTTGTAATTCCTGTACTCAAGAATTTTGCTTGTTTGGGATAAAGACTACACTATACTGATCTTTATACCATATTTTCTGCTTGGTTTTGCTAGAAGTAGATGGCAATACAAGTCTTAAACCATACTTCGAATATAACAAATCTAAACCAATTCATTTCTAGTTTATTAATTTTACTTCACACTTGGGGCAAGGATTTGGACTTCCACAAGAAATTAGCTTAAAATGGGCACTGCATGAGTAAATCTAAACTTTTATATGTGCTGATCACAGAAAGAATTAAAGACATTGTTTCACTGAGCTACTTCGAACTCAGAGGAAGTATTAACTCAATTACTGCATTTATAGCCAGGTAAATAGATTCTATCTGGTCTTAACAGAAGCCGAGACATCCAGATAGGCAACCAGCTCTGCTTTCAGATCACCTAGAAAGTCAACCACCTAATCTGCTTAGCCACTTTCAGCAGCTCTCACTGGATACTCATCTGCATCCTATTAAATACTTTGAAAATATGGCTGCAGCACTTAACAGTGTTATCCTCTTCTGGTTTTGTTCAGACTAGAAAAGAAAAAGCAGGGGGGTTTGCCTCTGTAACAATGTAGAGGAACTATTTCTGCACAAGATGTTATGATGGTCATAGAGCTTGAGCTGGTACAAACAAATATGGCCCAAAACACCGCTATTACTGTTTTGAAAACTGTGTTTTATTTAAGTAAAAACTAAGGGGGACTCACTAACTCAGCATGTTTAAGTATATTATTTTAATAGCACAAGATTGGTGCAGGTTGTTGCAATTTCAAAGTTTAATTATACTAAGGATTTAATATTAGCATTTTTAGTTTTTAAAATATCCTTTATGTTCCCTCGATACCTGTTGCATCTCAACTGCACCAACCTGACACAGCTGATACTATGACTCTGTGCTTCAGGTAACCTCCAGGAAACAACAACTTTATAACAAGATGAAATTTAAAGGAAAATGCTCACCTCCAGAAAACTTCCCGCTCAGCACAGAATCTAGGGTTATCTCATCTTCCCCAAGTGCCTGAATAGTCACCTCCGGAAACTGCAGCAGACTGCTCGTTACCTGAGCCGTTAGGTCTCGCATTCTTCACTGTAAATAAAGAAAAAATGAAAAAATATACCCAGCCATAAATATTGTGAGATTTGAAACATACGTTTCATCACTATGCACTAAATAATCTCCTACACATTGCCTGTAGCTCTTTTCCTTAAAAGTGGCATTCAGGGCAGTTTTTTATCTCACAGCAAAGCAAAAAAAGAATCCTGTGCTCCTCTGAGGCCTATGAGATCACTCACAAAGTGACACAGAGGTACTGACAAGATAAGTAACAGAAGAAAAACCAATACACTGAGTTCAAGTCCATTCACATAGGTTAATGTGATGTAATCTGAGAAAAATTGTATTTTAAAAAGCTTCTCAGTATGAGGTATAAGTTTTCATTTGTTCTCACCCTTGCTTTTATACTTTATTATTTATTGTCAATTGTCTGCTAGTAGAGTTCGTGCATAATTTCTGTCTTGTTCACTTTTTACATGTTTACTTTGAACATTAAGAAGCACTAAATTCTTAACTACCTTTATTCTCAAATTCTCCCAGAAAAACTGTTTATATTTCCACATTACATAACATAGTAACATAGAGCTTTCATAGCTCATCAATTAGAAAGTAGTTTTCCATACACTTAATGACGTAAACGTAACACTTCAAAACATTGATATTTTTCTACATTTAAATTCTCATATTCCTTATTCCAGTCCTTTCCTTCCTACTGCCTGTCCATATCACACCTCTGCAGTATTTTACAAAACTTCTAGGCCTTTCAGATAGTTCCCACACTTCCGTAGAAGTTCTACAAGGAGTTCACGTTTCAGTATGTTAAGACAGATTTTTTTTTTTTTTTGTGGAAAAACTTAGAAGATTGAATTTTTGACTAAATAAGAGATATTCTGTACACACGGATATAGAAACTACTTTAAGTAACTGTGTTTTGCAAGTCTGAGATATTGAAGAAGCTTCTGGAAGACGAGACAGATGAAATTATCTTGTTCAACCAGCAGTGCTTTCTTCATCAAGCCTCAAAAGGAAGATATTATACATAGTTCACTATTCCTGGATATTACACATGCTGTCCAACTCAGGCATCAAACCGAACTCTTACCCTATGCTACAAACCAGTACAGCCAGCCACTGCAATGTGCACGCAAAGCCTACTGCATTAACTGTACCATACATGTTCTCCTGCAAAAATAAAGTTTTACGGTTGTTTCTTCCAGCATGCACTAATAACCTATTTTCCTCACAGCAGATTTTGAAGGCTAGACTCTGGGAGCAAGACATTTATAAAAGTGAAAATTTTATAAACAAATACAATTCACGTGAATTGTACTTTAGTGGAGAAAGATTAAGCCCTGAAGCCTGGGCATTGGAATCCACTACATTTCAAGTCAGAAGCACTCTGAGAGTATGTTCCAGCATCTTCTGCAAGCATGAAAAGAAGCGTGTAGAACACAAGAAGTTTAAGTCAGGGTCCTGCATTAAGCACAAGTCAACCTTTTTAAAAATACGTTGCCAGCAGCAAAGCCAGTAACGCAGGACGCTGCTGAAGCCATCCAGCCTGACCACTCTGCCAGCTTGCACAACTAGAACGGATGAAGTCTCAAGCAGGACAGCTTATTAACAACAGCTTTGTTGGGTTTGCTTCTTGGTACTTGTCATCATTTCAATGTGACAGTGGGATGAACTTTTGCACTGCATCCAGGGGCTCTAGAGAGTAAAAAGCCCCCCAGTTGGACCAGCATTCTGGCTTAGTTTAACTGTAAAAATTCACTGAGTATGGTTTATCAGTAACCCATAATAACAAACACTAATACAGACATACTGAGTTGGTGAATAGCATCTTCTAGATGTTTTGATTTGTGCCCATTGCCTCTGGTCCTGTCACGGGACATCACTGAAGAGTGCCTGGCTTCATCTTCTTCAGTCCCTTCCTTCATGTATTTATATGCATTGATGAAATTCCCCAAGCCTTCTCTTCTCCAGGCTGAACAGTTCCAGCTCTCCCTGCCTTTCCTTGCAGAAGAGGTGCTCCAATCCCCTCTAACCATCTTTGTGGTCCTTTGCTGCACTCTCTCCAGTACCTCCATAACTGTTGTGAAACTGGGGAGCCCAGACCTGGACACAGCACTCCAGGCATGGCTTCACCAGCGCTGATTAGATGAAGGATCACCTCCCTCCACCTGCTGGCAATGTTCCTCCTCATGCAGCCCAGGATACCGTAAACCTTCTTTGCTGCAATGGCACATTGCTCGCTCACAGTCAATGTGGTGTCCTCCAAGGCCCGGGGACTTTTCTGCTAAGCTGCTTTGCAGCTGGACAGCCCCCAGTGCATAGTGGTGCATGGGGTAGTTCCTCCCCAGATGCAGGACTTTGTACTTCCCCTTGTTGAACTGCATGAGGTTCCTGTCAGCCCGTTTCTCCAGCCTGTCCAAGTCCCTGTGGATAGCAGCATGACCCAGTGGTGTATCACCAGCCCTCCCAGATTTGCGTCATCAGTCAGCTTACTGAGGGTACACTCTGCCCCATCATCTAGATCACTAATGAAAGCACTGATCAATCCAACCCACCCTAAGTAGTTTATTTTAAAATACTCAGCTGACCAATCCTCCTGTAAGGGAGAACACTGACTAAGATGACATATATTAAGGAATTTTAGAAAACAGCACAAAATTCCTAAAAGAGAATACATGATTGCACTGAATAAAAAAAAAGTCTTTCTTGTAAACATGCCCAGAGATGTCTGAAAAACAAGTCTGAGCGATAAGCACTTCACAATTATTAATACAATGCATCACAGTAGTAGCAAGATAGTTTTAAGAAAAATAGCAAACTATCTTCCAGTAGGGCAGGTAGCAACAGCCAAGAAAACTCCTCAACTGCATGCTCTCCATCACTTTAATCATGCGGCACTTGTTAACTGCCATAAAAGCATGTGAAATGCCAGAGCATCCGGCATGCCCAGGTTTCCTCTAGTATGCCAATGGACATTTTAAAAACTTTTTTCTAGACATCTGGCTTGGCAATATGGAACTAGGAAGATAAAATCCATAATAAATTATGAACAGTATATACAGTCATCTGGTTATTAAGGTGTTTTACTTGCATCATTCTGCTAAGTTAAAACAAGGATTAGCAGCAAATCAAAGCAGTGGGAAAATAGAGCTAGGCTAAAGACATTAAGCCTCTACTTTAAGAGACATATCCAACACTAACTGCATTTCTGCTTTTTTGAAAACAATGACCACAATCGCATTCCTATTTCTGCCTGTTAGAAATCAGATTAGTATAAAACACCACAGACTTACTCCACGTTCAGGAGTAAACCAGAATCCAACCTCCTAGCTGTATCCTATGTGGTCTCTGTACAAGTTGCTCAAATTACCGTCCTTCTTCACCCTAGGTATTCATGACTTCCAAACATCACGAATTATTTCCAAGGAACGTGCCATAAGTCATAGACTGATGAAAGACTGTTGGATTAAAAAGCACCAAGAAAAAACCATAATAAATTGAAAAATTACATGGTCAAGCAGAATCACATACAGCAAAGTCAGAGTTCTGAGGTGTCAGTTTTGACTGACAGTAGGACATGAAAATAATTTTCAAAGGCCAACAATGTTATGGGGCTTACTGAAGAAAAACCTAAAAACACACCAGTCACAGCTGAAAATACCATGGTGCCTCCATTGCCGGCAAAACAGAGGCCTTGCTGCCACCTCCCATCTCTCCATCTGCTCCTCTGTTCTACTACTGTATTCCTGTGGCTTACCTTGCACTGACGTGAACACTTTTTAGAGCACTTTATGAGCAAGTTAACTCCCTAAGCAGACAGGAAACTAACACAGAAAAGTAGCTAGTTTCCCACCAGGTCACAAAGTTAAATCGGCTTGCAGAGAGAACAGCACAGCATAACAGTTGGCACAAAGAAGGAGGCAGGACAATGCACTGGGAGGAAGGAGAGGGAATTCGTCCACCCTCATCAGTAATGATGTTAGCTCGTACACACATGAAACTACACACTCGGTTTGCAAGGAGAGCTAAAAAACCCTTTACTTTTAGAAGGGGCACCAGCAGACACACAGCCAACCAACTTTTAACTCTCTCTTGCACATACAGACTCACTATTTCACTGAGAAATGCTGCAGCTGACAGGCGTCATTCTTTCCTTTAGCCAGATGTGGAAGCTAAAGTGAATTCAGGGAAGTGTCACTTGGTGATCAGAGAACAGACAACATTGTGAGACACTATTCAGATCATATTTTCTAAGGAAATGGGTCAATGAGGGGGAACAGGCCAAAGAAGAAGAAATGGGGGGAAAAAAAGTAAGTTTTTTTGAGACAAACAGTATCCACTTTGTTGGATAGCAGGTAACGATGACAATTACAGAATTTTTTTTTTTACTTAGGATTAATGACATTTTGCCCAGAAAAACAGGAAGCAACTCACAAGCACTGAAGGAGCAGTAGATGAAAAAGACACTTTGTGCACCTTAGTAGTCAGGTTGAGCAAATTTGCACTTTGCCATATATTACTTCTGCAGAAACAGGATTTATTGAGTAAGTTAGGAGGTGATTTAGTGTGTACTATTGGGTCGTTTCTTTGCCACTTAAGCAGAAATCCTTCCCTCTGTTTTAGGCAAAAACCCTACATTTAATTCAAACCCTAAGTTACAGTCTAAAAGGCCACTAACATAACAGAGACAGTCTGTATCAGATTTCTACAATCAGGCTAACTTCCCTCAAGTGCAGCCTACAGATTCTCTTATAGAGTTTGTGTGGATGCTCCACAAACTCAAATCTAGAGCAGGTGAGAATTTCAGCTCTCTATCCAAACAACCCCCAACAGCTAAGATCCTGTATCTGATGCAGGCCATGGATTTGATTTCCCTTTAAATGAAAAAACAAAACCAAACCAACACAGACCAGAATTTTACTCTGGAGCCAGTTTACCCAGCTACCTCCCACAGTTATTCTCTAACATGACTATACTTCCATTCAGGAGTCGCAGTCTCTGGTCTAACGTGGCTAAGCTAGCAAAAGCTCCTAAAGTAATTTCTGAAATTATGCTCTTTTGTACATTGTTTGGTGTACCTAGACAGACAGACATAGATGCGACGTATCTCAGTACACAATGCACACGCGATCTTCCTAATAGAGGGAAACAGTAGTTAACACGTCCAGCCTGCCAAACCAGTATGCCATCGCACCGCTTGCTCCTCACCATGCAGATTCCAGAATCGCAGAATCTCAGTGAGGAGCAAGGCCTTCCAGAATCGCTGGAGTTCATCTGGTCCAACCTCCCTGCTCAGGCAGGGTCACCTAGAGCAGCCTGCCCAGGACCATGTTCAGATGGCTTTTAAATAACTAGTTCCGAAACATTCTTTTACAAACAGTAACCTGACAAGCCAAACTGACATGCAACAGGCTGGGGATTCTGGTGACTCTCTCCTACCGATTTAAGTATTCCCTCCACCACACAAGTAAAACAGCATCACATCAACAAAGGCTTGTCACCATTATTTCTCTAAAACTGTATCTGACAGCTTACTAGGTAGCAGACGTGAAATTAATAGAAGCCTGATTAAGTTCATTTCACTGTCCTAAAAAAGGAACCCCCAGGCAAATCAAAGCAGGGAAATGAGTTGATGGAGTAAGCAACTGAGGAGCTGTCCTCAGCAGAACAGGACTCAGCACTGTGTGCCCAAATGCATGTGACAGCTGCCAGCTAAGGCTGACACAATCATCCGGACCCATGGGCCTGAGAAGGCACTTGAACTACCACGCTTAGCCAAACAACTCAAATGGTGTTCAGCATTCCGAAAAGAATTAAGACCCCAAACACCCCATAATTTTACCACATGTGATCAGGAAACAATTATTAGTCCTGAAAGACTGACACCACACTTCTTTCTATTGGCAGAAGCCTCAGACCTGGAGCCACTGTTTATTAAGGAAGAAATCAAGTACTTTTAAGTCAGCAACTCTGCTGCCTGATGTACGCTTCATGCAAAAATCAGGAGGACCCCCAAGAAATGCGCCAGATTCCTGTAAAGCCGTGCTCTTCCCATTAAACCCAGCCCCCTTCC
>NW_010395336.1:0-261 GCF_000710305.1 Buceros rhinoceros silvestris | reverse complement strand
AAGCCCCCCCGCTGCCACGGGGCAAAATGAGAGGCAGCGGAAAGCCGAGCTACTCCCTCCCCACCGGCTGCAGAGTGCTTTTGGGGAGAACCCCCGGCCAGGACCCTGCAAAGCTGCAGGTACAGCTGTGCCCCCCATCCCCCCACTCTCCAGCTCAGTGCCAGGGCTGCCAGCAGCACTCAGCCTTGGGGACGGCTGCCCAGGGCCTGCTCCTGCTCCTGCTCTTGCTACTGCTCCTGCTGCTGGTCCCGCTACTTCTTC
>NW_010395335.1:16421-16670 GCF_000710305.1 Buceros rhinoceros silvestris | reverse complement strand
GCCGCCTCCTCCTCCTCCTCTGCCTCCAGCTCTGCCATGTTCCCCGCATGCCCGCGCGACGGCAGGCACTGCACACAAATGCACACGCGTGCACACACACGCCACGCGCGCCCCGTGTCCTGCGTGCCCGCTCGTCCTGCACCATGGCTTCAAGTCACGCTCCGCCGGCACCGCTCCCAGACAGCAGCAAACTCCCGCCCTTTCCTTCCTGGCCGCCCTTGCCGCCGGCAGGCACCGACCCCGCGATGG
>NW_010395335.1:15351-16293 GCF_000710305.1 Buceros rhinoceros silvestris | reverse complement strand
CACCGACCCGCCGATGCCTGGGGAAGTCGCTCTGCCTGCGCCAGAAATCGCGGTTTTAGGCGATTTTTGGGTGTCTTCCAAAAGCGTTTTCCTTCAGACCGTGGTGAGGGTTGGGCGGCCCTTCCCGGCGCGGCCCCGCAGTGACACGTCCGCGGGCGTAACCCAAGCTGCGAGCAGCGAGGCGGGATTAGGAGGAAACTCCTTGGGAAAGCGCCTGGTTTGTGTTATCGGCTGTGCGGATCAGGTCGCTCCTGGAGGGTTTGGCTCCGTCCTGGGGTCAGTAGGTCCTTGTCGCTTCTTTTAATAAAGACCCAAACTTTGTGACCTGCTCCGTGCAGAGAACTCGTTTCCTGGACGTGTGCGCTGACAGGGTGGTTGGTAAAGGGCTTCGGGACGTTTTGGGATGAGAAGGGGCTTTTTGCAAACCAGGGGCTGGGTGTGAAAATGAAAAACTGGGGTTCATGATCTGTTCTTGCAACGTTTGGGGTCTCACAGGGTGGACTTTGCAGTCTGTGGTGCTTGGTCTGTGGCAGGAGTTAGGCTAGGTTTGAGGGAACCCGCCAGGGTTTATTCCTTAAAAAATGGGCTCGAACGGGGGGCACTGTAATAGCACACTCCCTGGGGAGGGGGCTCGTGCCGGTGATCTTGGTTTGCGCAGCACCATGGGCGCAGGAGCCAACTTTCTCATGGCAAACCCCAGACAAACAGCAACTGGGGCGAGCACCGGGGCACCCTGCCCGCTTCACCCCAGCCCCCGACCTTCCCGCTTCTAAACGAACCGTTCCTCGTTCCTCAGATGAGGCGCCCGCTTTCCCCCCAACCTCCATCCGCCTTTTGCTCTGCCAGCAGCACCGGCTAGGCACAAGGGCTGATTTTTTTTTCTTTCCTTCCCCAGCGAGAGCTGGCGGAACGCCATCCAAACTCCACACCCGGCACTGACGC
>NW_010395335.1:13406-15134 GCF_000710305.1 Buceros rhinoceros silvestris | reverse complement strand
GGCACCGCCTGCGCCGCTGACGCCCTCCCAGCTCTTGCTCCTCATCGTGTTTTGTCATGTTGGGGCACTGCAGGAGGGGAAAAAAAAAGCATTTTTGGTGTGTCACCTCTGGCTGTGGACTGAGCGCGGCAATGGGATCCGAAAGGGGATTTGGAGATCCGCTGGAAGCGGCTGTGCCTCCAAAAAGTGGCTTTGGGGAGGGTTTTCCTTCCCCTGGTTGCAATCATGCCTCTCTTCTCCTTCCCGCTCCCCTCCCCAGACCAGAGGGGGACGGAAAGGGAAGGGAGAAGGAAAAGGAAGGCAAAACGAAACCCTGAAGGAAATGAGAAGCAGCCTTCCACCTTCGGCGCTGCCTTCCCTGCACCTGGCCGCTGGCCAAGCGCTGCCTCAAAACCGGTGTGTGGAGATTCAGTGCCGTTTTCTGTGCTGCGGTGGCACCAGTGTTCCCTCCTCAACTCCCTGAGCCCTCAGAGGGGCTGTTCCCAAACCCCGGCACCCGGGATATCCATAAGCAAGGTGATGTGGGAGGAAACACAGCATGGTGGGTGATTCCTGTGGTCAAGTGGAGGGGGCTTTGCCGTGGCTTTGCTGTGAGATTGGAGGCAAACCACTGTGTGTGGGTCCCCCAGCCCTTTCGGGTCTCCTTTTGGATGAAGTCTGGGAGCATCGTGGATTGGCCAGGTCACTTGTGTCCATCCGAAAACATGTTGCGCCGTGAAAGAAGGATGTTACTGGGCAGAGCAGGCTCCGGAGCATTCCTGTATGCTGTGATATGCAAGGGGAGCCGGGGAGCGGCTCTGCTTGGCCTCTTTGATCCCACTCCACAGGGAAGGTGGTGACAGTGGCGAAGTCCCCGTCCCACCCTGGTGCTTGGAGCTCTCCCCAGCATGCCTTGATCCATCTCGTGCCCTGTCCCGCTCCTCCTGCTCTGAAACCAGCTGGTAGTTCCTCCTCAGGGCCGGCGGGATTCCAGGGGAGGACAAAGCGAGCCGAGTGTGTACGGTTAGTTATTCATAAAACCGCTTGTAAATCTTGGGCATCCTTTGAAGCGGGATGTGGTTTGGAGTAACATTTCCCGGGGCAGCTGGAAGTCGAAGGGAGCGGTGAGCTCCCTTCCCCTTCCCTTCCTCGGGAAACTTCTTATCCGAGGTAGCTCTGCATAAATCAGGTGCCGTTAAAATGCCCCTGCTGGGAGAGGGGGAACTGAACACCTCTGGCCGCTGAAAGAGGAGGGGAGGATCTGGGCACAAGCGCCCGGTGGCTCTGAGTTAATCCTCCCTCTTGCACAAGCAGCAGCTCCTCGGACTTGGTCTCTTTGTGGCCCGGGTTATGCTCCAACCCAGACACCCAACAAATACAACACCTACAGTCCCTGGCTGTCCGAGTGATGCTTGCTGACAAGCCCAGCTGGGGTGTCAAAGGTGACGGGTTTGGTGGTGCAGGAGCATGTGTCTTTTTTGTCTACTCTGAGACATGGGGCTTCATCAAGCCTGTTGCCTCCTCTCCCTCCTCCCTAACCCCAGGCACTGTCAGCCTTCGACCTCGCTGTGGTGTGCATCCTTGCTTTTGAGGAGCACGAGAGCTCCTGAAAAGGGGAGCAGTGGAGTGCCAGCTGAGATGGGTGCTGTGCTGGCTTTCACTGCCGGAGAGCTCTCCTCCCTGGCTGGGGTGTGGGCAGGGGAGCTGCAGGACTGTGTTGGGCACCAGCCCAAATCTAGAGGTCAAGGT
>NW_010395335.1:10024-13248 GCF_000710305.1 Buceros rhinoceros silvestris | reverse complement strand
AGCACCAGTGGGGGGTTTCAGCGTCACAGACGGGAATAGCTGTGGTAGCCTCAGGAGTGTGTGCCGGTGGCAGCTCGAGCAGGCCATGTGGGCTCTGAGAGTTGTCCTGACTCTGTCCACAGGGTTTCCCTTGGGCTGGCTCATCCCTTTGTTTTTCCAGAGAGGTTTAGAGATGACCCTAAAGACAAGAGCTGCAGGGTGGGGAAGCTCAGTCACACTGCTGTCCCCATGTCCCCAAGGGGTCTTGGCACCTGGGGATGCTGGAGGAGCAGAGAGCTGCCACTCGCAGGGTGGCTTTGGAGGGGAGACAGCAGCTGAATGTCGTGGTCCTGTGCTGGAGGTAACACCTCCGTGTCTTTCTCTTCCACAGCATGTCCGAGATGGCGAGCATGCTCTCCAGGCGTCTGGGGAAGCGCTCCCTGCTAGGCACCCGTGTCTCTGCCCCTGGCGCCTTGGCCGACGGCGTGCTGGTGGCCACCCAGATTCCCAGCTTGCCAAGTGACCTCGGCCTGGCCTCTGTCCACACAGTGCCACGAGAGGAGAGATCCTGTGCGCCAGCAGGGGAGGAGAGCAGCCAAGCACCCAGGTTCCCTGACCCTCGGCAGCTGCAGGCCGGGCAGCAAGTATGTACAGAGGCTCTCTATGTCCTTGGGTAGTGGGACATGCTTAGGTGGGGGAGAAGACTCCTGGGGGTCTCCTAATGTACGGTGGATCTGTAATTAGTGAGAGCTATTAAAGGGTATTGGTGTTACTATGCTTGACCTTGGCCATCCCTGATGAGTTTGGACGGATCCAGCTCAAGCGGAGATCCGTCTCCAGAGAAGACAGTAAGAAGAGCAAACACTTCCCTGCAGTGTTCTCCTGCTGTCTGAGGCTAAGGGAGATGGTTTCCCAACATTTAGGGACTCCCAGTAGGCTTCTCTTCCATGAACTTGTCCTGTCTCCCCATAACCCACATTCACTTCTGAAGGGAAGTGGCACCTAGCCCCCCAGCTCAGCCATGGTGGGCAATGAACCTCATGGCTCAGATCTCAGTCTGCCACAGGATTGAGGTCAGTGGTGTGGACATATGTGGTGAGGAAGCTCTTTGGGAAGAGTGAAGTGCGATGGCTTGTCCAGGAAGGATATCTAGTCCTGCTGGACCCTGCCATTTCTTGTGCCCCAGGCTCCTGATGCTTAGGAGGGCCATGCTGGTGGGACCTGTGCTGGTGGCTGGGCAAAGCCGAAGGAGATGTTGGCTCCTCGTGCCATGCACAGTTCAAGGGATGGCCTGTGTGGTTCACGGGAAAGTCTTCCTCCTTGTTTTCAGAAATCGAGGTCTTCTCTGATCTGATCCTTGCACTGATCCCCTGAACCCTGGTCCTGCTCTGGACAGCTTTTTTGACCCTGGTGTTTTTGCTGGAGGTCCCACCTGACATGGTCTCACAGCCTCCTCCTTGGTCAGGTTATGGGTGCGCGTGTCCATCCCGTATCAGCTTCTTGGTGTGGCACCCATGGCACTTTCATAATGAGATATTCCTGTTGCTATAAATAGCCAGAGACACATGTAGCGTCTCTTGACACAGACACCTTTCCATTAACAGAACTGGACAGAGGGGCAGTAGTGGTGGAAAACTACCCATCAGGAGGAGTTGGGGACTCTGGGAAGGAGGAGGGACTGGAGAAGCCAAGGTCTGAATTCAGATGGCTTCACCCAGGAAACCTTCATTTCCTCACCCCTCTCTGGCTTTAAATCCTTTGATTAATGTTCTTTGCCAGGGTGTGTAATAATTGTGGGACTCCTCGCAGCAGGGCAGCCAAAAGTGCACTAATTCATTGGAGAAAAGTCCACCCAAAGTCACAGCACTGTGAGGTGGCTGATGCCAGCTCAAGAAATCCCTCAACTTGGGATCACTGGAACCAGGGAGCTTGTGCTTGGGAAGAGCAGATCTGTTGGTGGTGGGACTGGGCTGAGCCCTGGCTCCACCTTTGTCCTAAAGCCCTCTGTGGCACCCACAAACCAACCTTCGTGTCCTTTTCAGGTCCTTGTCACCTACAATGGGCAGGAGTGTGCTGGCCTCACAGAGCAGCACAACCTGCTGAGCGACAAGGTGAAGGTGCTGCTGCCGGAGCAGGGCTTGCAGACGTGCTGGAGAGCCCAGGAGGTGCGGCCAGCCACGCTCCAGCCCCCCGCCCTGCCTGCAGCTGGCGGTCCCGGCCCTGCCGAGGCGCTGCAGAGATCCGTCTCCAGCAGTATTGATGTACCCAAGAGGTTGGTGCCAGTGGTGGTGTCTTGCTCAGGCAAGGGAAGGGGCTCTTGGAGTCTTCAACAGTGCTTACTCTTAGTCTTAAACTAACAGAGAGAGCGGTGATGCTGGGCATGTATCTGCCTTCCCAGCACGGGATTATCCAGAGGATGGTTAAATTTAGGATTAAGGGGATTTTGAATTGTTTTTCCTCCAAATGGGGAGAAAACATCCTTCTCAGTGACTTAAAAATGAGTCAAGAGTCTATGGAGGGAGGTGGTGGTGGGGTGAACTTGTGCCACCGCTGCAGGTTGTGCTGCCCTTTGGGTGCCAGATGACTGCCCCGAGGTCATCCCCAGGCTGTTCCTCTGCTTTTTCTCCACACATCTCACATATCTCTCTCCTTGGGGCACAGGAAAGCCGATGCCGCTGTGGAGATGGATGAGCTGGTGGCAGCCATGGTGCTGACGAGCCTCTCCTGCAGCCCTGTGGTGCAGAGCCCTCCCGCTGGTGAGAGTGGCATCCCCTGTGAGTGTGCGTTTAGAATATTCCTATAGATTTGTTAAAAAAAACAAACCATCTGAAACAAAAGGAGATGTAGAGAAACGTGCTGTGCCCTTTGGATCTCCAGGCCAGGGCTCTTGCTCGCTGCAGCTGTGCTTTGCCGGGTGACAAATAGCTGCTGGCACAGGGATCGCGCTGGGCTGGAGGTGACCAAGGACCAGCACGGGTTGTGGCGGAGCCCATGAGTGCCGGCACCAGTTGGGGCTGAGCAAAGCTGGGATGCCCCTGGCAGCGTGGTGGGGGTAACCCTGCTCTCTGCAGCCATCCCAGGGGGTGGGGGAGCCCCGCACAGGAGTCCCGAGCCAGGGAGAACAACCCGGTCACTCCTTTTTTTAGAGGTGGTTTCATTCCCCAGGAGTCAAATGCAGCCAGAAGGATAAAAATAGCCACCCGGAGCCGTGGGAAATGTGCGTGCCCCGGCACTGGCTGCTCGCT
>NW_010395335.1:8228-9968 GCF_000710305.1 Buceros rhinoceros silvestris | reverse complement strand
AGCCGTGGGAAATGGGCGTGCCCCGGCACTGGCTGCTCGCTGCGTGCCGCCTGTGCCCACGGGACTGCGCTGATGCCAGCGAGGATGGGGAAGGGAAAAAAAGGGGTAAACGACCAATATTTGAAAGCTGGCACAAACAGAGGCAGACTGTTACCTGGCCTCAGGGCTGGTCTCTGCGCTGGGGGGTTTGGTTGGCCCTGAGCTGACGGTGGCAGCATGTGTCTCCTCCCTGCAGCCTCCCGGACAGCCTGCGATCTCTGGAAGGAGAGCGGTGACGTCTCAGACAGCGGCAGCAGCACTACTAGCGGGCACTGGAGCGGGGGCAGCGACATCTCCCCCTCTTCGCACTGTTACCTGGCCTCAGGGCTGGTCTCTGCGCTGGGGGGTTTGGTTGGCCCTGAGCTGACGGTGGCAGCATGTGTCTCCTCCCTGCAGCCTCCCGGACAGCCTGCGATCTCTGGAAGGAGAGCGGTGACGTCTCAGACAGCGGCAGCAGCACTACTAGCGGGCACTGGAGCGGGGGCAGCGACATCTCCACCTCTTCGCCCCCCCACCCTGCTGGCAGCCCCAAATACTCCAGCGAGGCCCTGAGCTCTCCTCGGGCAGACGATGGCTTTGAGACCGACTCCGACCCCTTTCTCCTCGATGAACCCGCTCCGCGCAAGAGAAAGGTACTGCTGTGGGGCAGGGGGGCTCCCAGCACTGGCGGGGGGAGCTGTGGAGGGGATGCTGCCACCATGCAGGGGGTGACACAGGCCATCTCTCCTCCAGAACTCAGTGAAGGTGATGTACAAATGCCTGTGGCCGAACTGTGGCAAGGTCCTGCGCTCCATCGTCGGCATCAAGCGGCACGTCAAGACCCAGCACCTTGGGTAAGGTGAAGATTTTATCTCAAGCCTCTCCTGACCACCAAAGCCTCTCTTGGGCAGAGGCAGAAAAGCCCCAGCCCAGTTGGGTTTCTCAGGAGCTGGCATCCTGAAAGTACCCGTGTGCCAGCCCAGTGAATGCCACCCCTTTGCTGTGTCCTGATCTCCTGTGAATCCTCCCCAAAACACAAAGTGGTGAGGGTGAGGGTCTGGCTGTGGGAATCGGCTTTGCTGCATTCTCCTCCCGTGGCCCCGTTGCCTTCTCTTCCCAAACTCAGTATGCTTGTGCTTTTGTCGTGTTTCCTGGTATGTATTTTTCTCCTCCTCCCCTGCAAAAGCGAGTGCTCCGGGAAAGGCGAGGGCAGATGAGCCGTGGTGCGGTGGGCAGTGCTGGACTGCCATCCAGTGCCGGATAAACGAACTGGGAAAATAATGAAGATAACCTTCAGGGGCTGGTTCCTGCTGGGTGAACCACAGGGCTCTGGTTGGCTGCTGCTGATCGCAGCCAATGTGGTGCTTTGGAGCCTGGGAGCGGGGCTGCTCCGCTCCTGAAGTCCTGGCCTGCTCTCTTGATGGGAACAGGGTCACCTTTACACCACTGTCCTCCTTTCCTCCCCGGCAGGGACAGCGCAGACTCTGACCAGCGGAAGCGGGAGGAGGATTTCTACTACACCGAAGTGCAGGTGAAGGAAGAGCCAGCACCAGAGGTCGCTGTCGCTACCAGCCCCATGTCTGCGTCTGCCCCCATCATCATCCAGCAAGCCCTGGCGAAGCCGGAGGCGCTACTGGTGGAGCAGCCGGTGCTGGAGCAGCCGGTGCTGGAGCCTGCACTGGCCAGCAGGGCGCTGAGCAAGTCTGCTCCCCGCTCCTTCTG
>NW_010395335.1:7777-8208 GCF_000710305.1 Buceros rhinoceros silvestris | reverse complement strand
CGTGTGGTGGGAGCCCGCCGGGCGTGGCCCAGCCGGTGGTGGAGCCGGCCCTGGCCAGCAGCGCGCTGAGCCAGTCTGCTCCCAGCTCCTTCTGGCACATCCAAGCTGATCATGCCTACCAGGTGAGCTGGGGGCATCTCCTGAGGATGGGTAACACTTCCTGAAATCAGGGTGAAGGGCAGGTCATGATCCTCTTTGCTCCAGACATCCCCAGGACAGCACAGACATCCCGTTCATAGAACCACAGAATGGTTTTGGCTGAAAAAGACCTTTAAGCTCTGTGAGTCCACCCATGCCCCCAGTGCTGCCAGGTCCCCCCTAACCCCTGTCCCTCAGCACCACCTCCACCCGGCTGGGAAACCCCTCCAGGGATGGGGACTCCACGACAGCCCTGCACAACCCCAGAGGAGAAGAAATTTTTCCTCAGGGAC
>NW_010395335.1:3251-7255 GCF_000710305.1 Buceros rhinoceros silvestris | reverse complement strand
GGCCTCCCCAGTCCTGGGGCACGATCCCTGCCCTGGTCCTGCTGGCCACACCAGTGCTGGTACAAGCCCGGATGCCGTTGACCTTCCTGGCCACCTGGGCACACTGCTGGCTCATTCTTATCACAGAGAGGTTTTGCTGCCAGTGTAGCACCATCCTCTTCAGTCCTTGAGCAACAACCTTTGTTAATGCCTGTTGAAGGGGCTCATGTTCTTCTGCTGCAGCCGTTCCAGGCTGGTGGGGAGCTGCTGGCCTCCATTCCCCTGCAGTTCCCTGGTGCTGGTATGCAACACGCCCTTCTGCTGGCAGATAATGCTGGGCTGGAATGTGGCCGTGCCGGATCGTGCAAGAAACTTGGGCACCCAGAGTGGTGGCCCTGTGGGCACCCTGGGCCAGTGACCCTTGTCCCAGGGGCTACTGGAGAGCTGAGCGGTGACCTGGAGCTGCAAGCTAGTGCAGGGAGAGGGCGTCTAGATCCTGGAGGTGCATGTGTATCCATTCCCTTCCCAGGGAAGGGATGTGACATCATCTGTAAGCAGAAGGCCTGTGTGAATAGATGCAGAAATAAATATACACAGACCAGGGTGGTGCATGTGGTTTGGTTTTGCAACCAGAAGCAGTTTCAGGAGTGCAGAAGTTGCTGTGCCCCAGCAAAGGGTGACACAGCGCATGTGCCATGCCCCCTGTTAGCAGGATCCAGCCCTGGAGGAGCGGTTGCACAGTGATTTCCATCCCGCTTCCAGTTTGTGGGTGCTCCAGGCTGGGAGGTGAATGCCTGTGGGGAATGGGGGGCCCCTGGGTCTAATGCTGATCCCTCTTTGCCCCCACAGGCGTTGCCCTCGATCCAAATTCCAGTGTCCCCCCACATCTTCACCAGCATCAGCTGGGCCACTGCCACCTCCACTCTCCCGTCCCTGTCACCGGTGAGTCCTCCGTGCATTTCCCCTCATTCTTTCGGGATGCAGGATTGGGCTGGGAGTGAAGGGAACCTCATCTCTTTCTCATTCCCTACTTTAAACATCCAGAATTGTGGGCTGGGAGCAGTCGTGTCTCCCGCAGCCCCACCACTGCACCCGGGGGACACACGGGAGGGAGCAGGACCATGTTGTCCTGTGTGCCCTTTGACCCCTGGTTACCTGCAGGTCCGGAGCCGGTCGCTCAGCTTCACCGGGGGACACACAGGAGGGAGCAGGACCATGTTGTCCTGTGTGCCCTTTGACCCCTGGTTACCTGCAGGTCCGGAGCCGGTCGCTCAGCTTCAGCGAACCCCAACCACCGACACCAATGCTCAAGTCCCACCTGATCGTCGCCTCCCCACCCAGGGTGGCCATCAGCACCAGGTGAGGGTCACCTCGGCCAGAGGGGAGCAGAGGCAGAGCCTGTCACCAGAAAGGGGGCTGAGATGCTGTAGAATGATGCTCAGCCATGGTTACGGGTCCTTACCCTTAGATAAATTATTTATTCTTTTCACTCTCTTGCAGGAAAGTCCGCGGTGAAGCCAAAAAGTGCCGTAAGGTGTACGGCATCGAGCACCGGGACCAGTGGTGCACAGCCTGCCGGTGGAAAAAGGCCTGCCAGCGCTTCCTGGACTGAGCGCAGCACTGCGCTGCTGCTTCCCTCCCCTGCTCCCGCCCAGGGAGCACCGGAGTCCCTCACTGCTGCAACCAGGGACCTTGGAGGTACCTCCTGCGAGCCCAGAAGACACCTCCAGAGCTGCGTGTAAATTCCTCCTTCTATATATTGTACAGCTGCTGGGTTTGCTCTTTTCTTACAAATCTTTTCCAACTTTGTGGGTTTTTTTAAACCTGAAGATTTATCTCCCTTCCTATGGTAAAAACTGGGGCTGGCAGGGAAGGAAACCGGTTCCTTGGGGTGAAAGGGGAGATTGTAGGCAATCCGGGGACCAAAGAGCTTCCTGCATTCCCCGGATCGGCCCTAAAATCTCTCGACCTGTCGCAGCGCAGCTGGGGTGAGGCACTGAGGCAGCTCCCTGCAACCTTTGACTACCTAGAAAGTGCAAATCCCTTGTGCCCTTTAAGGGAGGGGGTCGCTGACAATTACATAGCTTTAAAAAAAGAAAAAGAAAATGCAATTGGGTTGCCCCAAGCAGGGCAGGAGCAGTTCTCGGGGCGGGAGTTGGAGGTTATGGCGGGGAAGAAACCCCACTCCATCAGGAAAATTGTGACTTTTTAAGGCAAAACCTGGTGTTCCTTCTCATTTTAGGGTTGTCAGTCTGCTTAGCTCCATGAAAAATCTACATCATGACCTTCACTGTGTCTTTCAAAACTAGGCTGAGCAATTCTGTTCAGTTATTACCAGTGACTCCACTAGTAAAGGCAGCTGGGACAGCTGGGAAGGGCTTTCCCTCAGCGTTTTTGCTGCATTTTTGATAATCATAGGCCATAACCCTCAGCCGTCGGGCCGAGAGCAGCCCCTGCCTGGTGTGATTTAAGGACCCCGTGCCCAGACTTGACTTTCCTTTTAAAAGTGAATCAAGTGGCTCAGAGTCTGATGCCGCTCCCAAGGCCCTCGTCGAAGGGATCATGTGGGCAGGTGGAGCAGGTCGAGGTACATACACAAGTATCCCTGGAACTCGTCAACGTGTTTGGGTGGGTTTTTTGTTGTTCCTTTGTAATTTTGTACATATGAACAGTATCTCGTCCCCCAACCTGATCTTCTCTCCAGTATCCAACTGGTGGATGCAAAGTTTAGCTGCTGGAAAGCCAGGAGCAAAACCCCCTGGGCCGAGCATGACCCCACGGGGCTCCATCCCTGGGCAGGCTCCACGCCTGGGGAAGAGAAGAGGTTGTTGCACTACTCAAAAAGAGGTGTTTTGGGTTTTTTTTTTAATATTAAAAAAGTCACCACGCCTCTGCTGTTGGAGCGGCCAAGCCGGTGTTCCTCGTCCTGTGTCGCTTGGCATGTTTGTCCTCCTGGGGAAGGGCCCTGCGCTGCCGGGGTGTTTGGTGATGCTGGAGATGCTGGTGCCTCTCTGGAAATGAGCTGGTGCTTTGGGAAGTCCCACACAGGGACATTTTTCCATTGGTTTTTAAAATTGGGGCTTGAAGCAGCGCCTAGAGCATGGAAGGAAGTAGCAAAGAAAAAGGTGAATTAGTGCTTTCCTCAGTCCTTGTGCCTTTGACCTCATGACTCAGACCTGAAGATTTTCCTTCTTGCTTTTCATGCCCTTTCCACCCCAAACAGCATCTGGCAGAGCCAGATCTGCACCAGCGTGAGCAAAATCACTCAGGAAACATCAAACCAAGCCATCGGGGTGTGGCATCACCCCAGGGTGGGGGGTTCATCCCCCCTTCGCACCGTTCCCGTCAGACCCCCCCAGCCCTTCCCAGCCTCAGAGATCAGGTTTTCACCGGTGGGGGCTCACACATCTGAAAAACAAAGTGAAAACAATGGGGGGACACAGCCCCCTGTCCCCTTGCCCTGCCTCCTCCCGCCTGGCAGCCGGCAGGGTTCACCTCCCGTGGGGCTAATTCGCACCAGCGTCGGTTTATTTTCTGAGGGCTTTTGCGGTACTTCAAATTGTCCTTGTGCTCGTGGATCTTTTCTGTTGGAGTTTTATTTTTACTGGTGAAACTGCTGCAGGGCAGGGTGGTTTGTGGGGTTTTGTTCCTTCTGGTTTGGGAGCATTTTGGAATTTTTACACTTTATACCAGAAAATCCTTCTCATATTTTTCTCACGGGCCTCCGCCATGTCTGTCGGCTTGTCTGTTGGCATTTGATATAGAATATTTTTTTTGTCCCTTTCCCCATTATTTCCCTTTCCTCATTTTTTTAACTCCCTTCCAGCCACTTCCCAACCATTGGACTTTCCCTCCAGACTCTTGGTCTCAAAAAAACCTCCTCTTTGGCCCCAACCATGGGTAACCCCGACCAGTAAATCCAGCTCGGAGAGTTTTCCCTCCTCCCTCCGCCTGGAACATGTATATGTATGTATATAGGAACCTCTTAATTGGGCACTAATGAATTGGAGGCTGCTCCCCCCTCT
>NW_010395335.1:2660-3080 GCF_000710305.1 Buceros rhinoceros silvestris | reverse complement strand
ACCCCGCTGCTGGCTGGGGGGTAGTCAGACCCCGGAAGTGAGTCTCTTCAGTGCAGGGTGACCCCACACCTGCCCTGGTGCTGTTGCTGAGAGGCTTGGGGGAGGTGGCAGCAGCGGGAAAGGGATTGGGGACACTTGTCACTGTGGCCGTGCCCCTGTGGGGCCACCGGCCAAGCAGGGCCGATGCTGTTATCGGGTGAATTTTTTTGTTGTCTTGGAGCTTTTCTCAGCTGTCTTCCAAGTATTATTTTTATTGTTTAAAAAAAATGTGGAAAAAAAAGGTTAAAAAATGTGAAATGTAATTTTTACAACAGCAATATGAAATATATTTTATAAGAAATAAAAAGAAAAGTGGCCCGTCAGCTCGCTGGCTCTGCCTTGTCCTTGAGGCTGGCGTCGCAGGGAGGCTCCCTTGGGCCC
>NW_010395335.1:1007-2546 GCF_000710305.1 Buceros rhinoceros silvestris | reverse complement strand
CATCCCCCAGACCCCACTGTGTCCCTGACTCCCTACCAGGGGACACTTTCTGCCACCACTTGTGGCTGCTTGGACTTGACACGGAGCTATTTCCCCCCTCCCCTCCTTGGCACAACCATTTCTGGCACCACTAGATAGCACTGTCTGCCCGGCGCTGGCAGCCCTGCTCTGTCAGCTGTGCAGCCTTTTTTTGTTGGTTTTTTCCCCCAGAGGACCCCAATTCATCAAGTGTTTAACCTGGAAGCTGCAGGGAGGTGTTAACACAAAAACCCGGCAGGTTTTTAATGGGGCCCTCCCAGCTGAAAATTTGCCTTTTGATTAAAAAAAAAAAAGGGATAATTTTATATTTTTTTATGCACATTGAGATGAAAGAGGAACCAGAAAAGGAAAAATAAAAAGGGGAGAGGGGAAGAGGCCAGAGGAGGGGGCTGAAAGGGGACATGGAGGGCAGCAGTGCCTCCCCCCCACCTAAGGAAAGAGGGGGGTAAAAAATAATGTATTAAAAATTGCATCCTGGGAACAGCAAGCTGATGCAATTCCTACAGTTTCTGGCCCCATAAAATTTGGTGGTGGAGCTCTGGTCCCGACTCACCGATGGCCAAAGTCCTCGCCCCGTTAATTTGTTTTAGTCGCCAGCTGCTGGCCAAAGAAGCTGCAGAAGTCACCTCTCTGCCTGGAGCTGGGTCATCACCTGGAGCTGGAGCTCAGTGTTAACCCAGTTTGAAAACAGGGACCAAACTGGGGACACGGGTCAACCTGTGATCTCCTAAGGGAGGTGAACCCCGCAGTGTCCAGCCGGGTCGTGGATGCTGACGGGCTGCTGGTGCTGGAGCCTTCATTATTCCTATGGAAAAGGCTTCTGAGTGCGATGGAGCCGGGTAGAAATTCCCCTTCTCCCTCTTAAAGCCTAAAAATCCCTTTTTTAACCCTGAAATAACACCCTGATCCATCCCGGGTTTGGCTGAGGGGAGCATGTGGAATCCAGTGCACCCTCAGTGAGTTTGCACGTGACATCAAGCTGAGTGGTCCAGGGACACGCCTGAGGGACAGGATCCATCCGGAGGGAACTGGACAAGCTGGAGAAGTGGGTCCATGTGAACCTCCTCAGGTTCAACAAGGCCAAGCGCAAGGTCCTGCCCCTGGCTCAGGGCAACCCCCGGTATCAGAACAGGCTGTGGGTGAAGGGATGGAGAGCAGCCCTGGGGAGAAGGACTTGGGTCCAGAGGAGGCCACAGGAATGGCCCGAGGGTGGAACCCCTCTGCTGGGAGCACAGGGGAGAGAGCTGGGGCTGTTCAGCCTGGAGCAGAGAAGGCTGCGGGGAGACCTTAGTGTGGCCTTTGAGTGCTTCAAGGGGCCTCTGAGAAAGCTGGGGAGGGGCTTTTGAGCAGGGGCTGTTGGGACAGGACAAGGGGTGAGGGGTGACACTGGAAGAGAGAGATTGAGATGAGAGAGAGAAGGGAGAAACTGTTTCTGCTGAGGGTGGTGAGACCCTGGCCCAGGTTGCCCCGAGAGGTGGGAGAAGCCCCATCCTTGGCAGG
>NW_010395335.1:0-856 GCF_000710305.1 Buceros rhinoceros silvestris | reverse complement strand
GGCTCTGCTCAACCTGCGCTAGTGGCAGATGTCCCTGCTCCCTGCAGGGGGTTGGACTAGGGTGAGCTTGGAAGGTCCCTTCCCACCCAAACCAGGCTGTGACTCCATGTGCAACAGGACTGAAATGATGCAAATTTACCCAAACCTCCTTTTTTTCCCCCTAAACCCAAACTCCTCCCCAGCTGAGCAGGGCAGTTTGATCCCCCCGTGCTGGGGTGGCAGCAGGGACCTGCTCTGCAAGTGTTGACCCAAGTGACGGTCGCCAGTCGCAATAGTATCGTAGAAACAGTAAACTAATTTATTAATCCTTTTGCTATGTACAAGTTTAATGGAGAAATCTTTGTATGAAACAATTAAAAAGAACAAGATCTCAGAATTATTAAGTTTTTTCCCTCTTTTTTCCACAGGGATTGTTATATTGATTGTTTTTTTACAAACGGAGAAGGGCAGCGCTGCGGGTGAGGCCCGGGCCAAGTGGCTCCTGAAATACACCATTTTTGGGGGGGTAACAAAGAGAGAATGAACTGGCTCCAATTCTCCTCCCAGGCGCGAGACGGGGGGCAAAAAAAGAACATGCCTGGGACACAACACACGCCAGGGACAGGGTGGGGACAAGCGCAAGGGTTGTGTTGCTGAGCAGAGACGTCAACCCCAGGGGCTTCGGGAAAAACACCTTAAAAAACGGGAAAAAAACTAAAAAGAGGGACAAAAATGGTGACAAATAAACAGCTCCAGGTGGTTTCTGGGCGCTGGGGTAGGAGCTGGGTCCCGAGGTGGTGTTGGGTACGTGGGGATGGAGCCGCGGTGGGATTGTACCTCTCAGCATCCCCCGTCTGAAGAATGGGGGGTTGAAAAA
>NW_010395334.1:1569-4934 GCF_000710305.1 Buceros rhinoceros silvestris | reverse complement strand
GGTTAAAGCTGCTTCCAATTGCTCGATGTACAGACTCCATCACTGGACTCCGTAGTGCCAGCCTCTGGTTTGGCTTTAGGAAAAGGGCTTTACCGCCATTGCTTGTCTTGGTTACTTTGAAAGGAATTCACTCTCCAAACGATCGCTTGCGTCAAGATTTCCGGGGAAAGGGGATTCTCCTCCAGAGGTGAGGGTATCGGAAGGGGTGTCGGCAGGGCCCGGGGCAGTGCTTTACCGCCATTGCTTGTCTTGGTTACTTTGAAAGGAATTCACTCTCCAAACGATCGCTTGCGTCAAGATTTCCGGGGAAAGGGGATTCTCCTCCAGAGGTGAGGGAATCGGAAGGGGTGGCCGTTCTCTGAAGGGGCAGGGCACTGGGTTGGGGAGTCATTAACGGGAGAAGAAAGCATTAGGGCGGTGATTTGGGGGCGGGTTAAGGGCTTCTCAGGGATTATATGAATTCTAGAATTGCAGCTTCCCGTTTGCTTTACTCTGTGTTCTGAAGACTGGGAATTTGTCCGTTGTCCTGTGGGGGGTGGATCTGGTCCCTTCTCCAGAACCTGCTGGGGCTTCCCCTGGCGTGGTCCAGACTGCTGCTACAGGCAGTCTGCCAGGAGAACCTCCAGCAGGAGTACACGGGGCAGGTTTGGGTCTGGATTTCAGTGAACCAAAGACCTTGTTAAGGGGGGTGATTAAGCCTTTTATTAAGATGCAGCCAAATTCTTTTCCCAGGGAAATAACAGCTTCATCTTAAGTTTTAAAAATCATTCCCTCTCTTCCCCCAAACTGAGCCCCTGTAAGGGAGAGGGGTGTTTAGGAAAGGACTGGGAGGGCTGCAGGGCCCTTTTTCTCTTCCATCTCTCTCCCATCTGCCGGAGCTTGTCCTGACCCAGGCGATGCGTTTGGAGAGTTCTGTTTAGGTAAGAGGGTACTTAACAGATCAGTACTGAAAACACAAAGCAATAATTTTTGTTACTGAGACGAGAGTCTGTATGTCTTTTTTTTAAATATTTCCTAATTAAAGAAAAGCTGCATTTTATTGGGTTTATTTTTATTCTATATACTTCAAATTTGGGTCTGCGGACAGCGCTTTCCTCCCTCTTGGTATATGCGCTGAACTGCTTCCGTGCCCCCTCCAGACGTGCCAGGCCAGATGTGCTGCTGCTGGGCTGTGATTCACTCTCTGGCCAGTGCTGCCACTGCCTGGAGGCTGGGGCTCCGGTTTCAGGGTGGGCATTTTTTTAAAAAGAAATAATAAAGCTGTGTTTTTAAGCCAGTAAGTTATTACACTCCAATGTTTGTTCTCTCCACACTTGTAACCCTTTTTCCAGATTTCAGTTTTAAATTCCTAATAAATTATTTGAAAACTGTCCTTCTCTGATATTATTTGGGGGGTGGGAGATTTTCAATGGAGGAGATTTCAGGTGAACGTGGACCTGGCAGGAGTCACATCCTGCCATTAGGATAAAAGCCCCAGGCAGGGCTCTGACTTTGTGTTCTCCTCCCAGAATTTGGCAGTGGCCCAGTTTTTAATGTGAGGCAGGTCTGGTTTTAATAGAGATTGTGTCTCTTCTCTGCGTTACAGAGGTTTTGAATAGATATTTGTAGGTTCAAGAAAGGAGGAGACACTGTGGTGCTTAGAAGTTTGGCTCACGTGCTCTGGATTCAATGACTGGTGGACGCAGGAGGCTACATCTAAGAAACTAAAATGTGGAGATGGAAAGAAAAGTCCTTAACAGACAACGCTACAAGAGCAAGGTGAATTCTAACAGTCTGAAATAGTGGGGAACCCTGTGCAGCAGGTCTTAATTATAGACAAGTCTTTAAAATAATGTAAAGCTCAAGCCTGTAGGTTTAGGAACCCATTGTAAGTTGGGATGTTCTCACAAGCATGGTGAGGACCAGCGGCTTTGTATGCGGCACAGGTTGGAAACCAAAAATAGCCTTGGTGGAAAAATCTTTACCCTGCTGGGATTTTTCTCATGAGACAATCTTGGAACACTCACATGCTCACTTTCCCACACTTGGTGATCCTCTTGTTGAATTAAAATGTATGAAATCCAAGATAGGACAGTATTTTTGATTTGTGACTTTAAAAGGCCAGTTTATTGGAAGCTTTCTTGGGAATATCAGTAATAGATCAGACTTTGAGAAGTGAGCAGTCTAGGATCTGTGTCTTTCTGTAAATATACTAAACCTGTGGCCCTGACAGTGTTAGAGCCTCTGGGGACTGAATACGAGTGCAGTATTTTGGACTTAGCTGAGCTGACCTCAGGAAATTTTTTCTTACCCATTTTTTGATCTTACTTCAAGGTTCCCAACCTGCCTTGTACCGTGGCACAGAGAACCAGAGGGCCAAACCGAGTTCTGTTCTGGTGCTGGAGAAACTGCTGTCTCTGAGCTGCTGCAGTCTGCAGTGTGCGTTGAAATTTCTAAGCCCCGTTCATTTCCAGTGTAACGCCCTTAAGCTCATACAAAAACACACTCTGCTTCTTGCTGAAGGCAGACACAGAGGCTTTCCAGGTTGCTTGGCTCCTGTTTCTTCTCTAGTAGCACCACCTTCTCCCCTGTGGTTTCAAAGTTAAAAACAGCTTGAATTTTTTTCAGTTCAGCTCTTGCCAAATTGTCGTTTGGGGCGAGTGAATGACCTGTACCTTATTCTCTGAATCAGGCCAGGAGAAATCCACGGAGAGATGCAGGGTTAATGGTAAGTGGCACACCGTAAAAGGAGGATGCCAGTATTAGTAGGCTGGATATTACAGTGCCATCATTTTCCAATGTAATGACCACAATGCTACTATTTTTGTAGTAAAGAGTTCTTAAAAATGTCTGGATCTTTCAGGCTGCATTCTAGTGGTAGCATTAAAAGATTTTAATAGCAAAATCTAGAGGCAAATATTTGCTTTCCTGGCTTTCATAGGTTTAACTCCGCTGGCCTTCAACTGGCCATGTCACAACCTGCTGCCCACAGCCTCCGATGGAAGAAGTCTGCATTTAGTAATGTAAATACTGTTTATCTCACCCATGTCAAGGTGAGCTGGTTGTATAAAGAGCCACATTTTCTTTAGCACCACTTCCTGTCAAGACCTCCAGAAATGAAGTCCCTGGCCCTGCTTCTCCTGCTGTCTGGTATGTAGGTGGCACTCACCCCCCTGGACTGGTAACACCATCCCTAACTCTAACCTTTGTGTCTCTTCTCAGTGGGTGCAGCCAGCGCTGCTGTGTCACCCCGGGCCATGTGGCAGTTGCGCAGTCTGATCAAATGCACCATCCCCAGCAGCCGTCCTCTGAAAGACTATGGTGACTACGGCTGCTACTGCGGCTTGGGAGGCAGCGGGACTCCGGTGGATGAGCTTGACAGGTTT
>NW_010395334.1:0-1465 GCF_000710305.1 Buceros rhinoceros silvestris | reverse complement strand
CCCTGTGCTTCCCTGGTTCTGCATGCCCACTTTGTCCCAGCTGGCCCTGCCGAGCAGTGGTCACAAAACTCTCGGCTGCTGTGAATGAATCTTACTCTCAGAGGCTGAGTCAAGGAAAAAAAAGATGTGTAGTATCACACCTTGATGCCTTATTACTAAGATAAAATACAACCCAAACAGCTCTGCTTTCTCTTCTGCGGCAGCTACACTGTGCTCATTCCAGCATTTATTGTTTTCAGTGGCGCTGTGGCAGCAGCCCGGACACAGCAGTGTGCACACTGCCCCATGCACGACCACCGATACGGGCAGGGCTGAGCTGCAAAGTGCTAAGTGGCTTGTGCAGGTTAGAGATGACAAGTCTGATAGCCAAGATGCAGTGAATTGTGTTGGCTGTTACTCCTCCAGCTGCTGGGCATTGATGGGGCACACAGGGTAAGTGCTGGCTTTTGCTTTCCCTGGGCCCAACGGACAGCTGTGAAGATGCTCCAGTAAGTGCACACGTACCAGACGCCTCTTGGACCATCAGCTGGCAGAACCGTGTCCCTTTAGGGTCCTTTGTGTTCTCCCCTCTTATCACTGTGTATCAGCCTTGTCAAAGCACTACAAGCGTATTTACTTGTCTTACAGGTCAACCAACTTTGCTTTTCTGGTGTTTTCTGACTGTTTCCTCCTTGTTTCCCAGGTGCTGCCAAGCACACGATAACTGCTACTCGGAGGCAAAGAAACTAAAATCATGCACATTCATCTGGGACAGCCCCTACACAGAGATATACCATTACAGCTGCTCTGACGGGGAGATTACGTGTAGCAGTATGTCCACTTCCATGTCACTCTGCTTCAAGCGTTACTCCAGTCTCTCTTCTGAAGAACAGGGCTGCGTTACACTCTGTGCTGCTGTGCCAAGAAGGCGCAGTGCAAGTCCCTGCCAGGGGGGTGGCTGTTAGAAGAGAGGCAGCGTGCCTGCCATGGGCACCGCAGCGACTGCTCTCCGTAGAGCACACAGTACAGAACCACAGTCCACAGGGAAGCCTGTCCCCTCTTCAGGGGACTGAATTCCAGTGGTGCTTTTCTGGGAGTCCCTTTAATGGCACTCTTTAAGGGATGAGGATGCTAACATGGTCACAGAGGTTCTACTGGACATCTCCAGTGTAATAGCGGAGCTTTCATAGGGCTCTTGGATGGAGGTTAATAGCAGGTTGGCTGGCAGACAGAACTGCAGGGAAGGAAGGAAGGAAGGATGGAGTCAGCAAGGAGATTGCTGGACAGGAGCACACGGCTCTGGGCCAGAGGGTTGGCAGGGAGAAGCTCGTACGCCCCCCAAAAGACACGCTTCTGGCAGCAGAAATGCCTGCTTGAGTCACTGCCGTGCCTGGGGAAGGAGCTGCGGGGTCTGACTGCTCCTGCTTTCTTCCAGGCAAGAACAACGAGTGCGAGGCGTTCGTCTGCAACTGCGACCGCACTGCCG
>NW_010395333.1:1020-1281 GCF_000710305.1 Buceros rhinoceros silvestris | reverse complement strand
CCCTGGGACCCTCCCGGAAAGCCTCGGTGGGAAGCAGGAAACCCGCAGCCCCCCCCGGCTTTGGGGGTGAGCAGCCCTTTGCTCTCTCCGAGCAGACCCAAGTGGATCCAGGCGTGCTTTCCCCAGGGAACTCGTGTTTTCTCAAGCCCGTTCCCAGATGACATCCCACGTGTCCCCCTCAGCTGCCTGGGGACACCGGGGGAGCAGCTGCATCCAGCACTGCGGCTGGATCACCACCCTGCTCTGCGCTGACCCCCAGGG
>NW_010395333.1:341-878 GCF_000710305.1 Buceros rhinoceros silvestris | reverse complement strand
CTTGCTCTGCGATGACCCCCAGGGAAGATGCTTTGGATCTTCAGCCTCCTCCTCTGGCCGTGCCCTGGGGGTCTCCCATATCTCCCCTAGCATGGGATGGGAATCATCCTTCCCAAGTTGCTGCAGACTGAGAATAAGCCACTGCACCCATCAGAAGTGGTAAACTGAGTCACGAACCAACTCAATTTCCTGATTTCCACCAACGGGCGCTTGGTGATGTCCTCAGGAAGGGGAGGAGGTTCCGGCGTGGGCAAAGACAAGTCCTTCCCTGGAACTTTATTTAACGTACCCGTGGTGGAGCGGCAGGTCCTCCCCAGGCTGCTCTCACACCCTCCGCTTGGGGACAATACCAAACCCATGAGACTCCCATTGTGCCCCCGGGAAACTGGGGTGTCCCTGGAGGGCCGGACACCCAGGGTGCTGCTGCAGGGAGGGGGCAGTGCCTGCACGTCCCTGTGGAGAGCCTCCACACAGCCAGAGCTCCCGCTCCTGTGCTGGGGCGGGCGCCCCCGGGCGTGAGCAGTGGAAGGTGGATGA
>NW_010395333.1:0-220 GCF_000710305.1 Buceros rhinoceros silvestris | reverse complement strand
GGGCGGGAGCAGTGGAAGGTGGAGGAGGCGGGTGGAAGCCACGAGGAGTCGGAGCCCGTTAAATCCAGGACCTCAGTGGCTCCCTGTGCCCGTGCTGAGGGTGGGAGCCCTGCCAGGACCCATGTCCCCTGTCCCCAGGGTTGCCCGTGGCTCCCCAGCGTCATCCCTGTGCCTGCTGCCCTGCGCCGGGGGCTCGGGCCGTGGCTCCTCTCCCTCCCCG
>NW_010395332.1:11928-13045 GCF_000710305.1 Buceros rhinoceros silvestris | reverse complement strand
CAGGTTGGTAGTTCCTGGGGTCCTCCTTTCTGCCCTTCTTAAAAATGGGCGCAACATTTCCCTTTTTCCAGTTGCCAGAGACTTCACCTGACTGCCAGGACTTTTCAAATGTGATGGAAAGCGTCTTGGTAACTCCATCAGCCAATTCCCTCTGAACTCTGGGATGCATCTTGTCAGGTCCTATAGACTTACGTATGTTCCTGTTCCTCACGTGGTCTTGAACCTGATCTTCTCTCTGCAATGGGAAGGACTTTGCTCCCTCCGCCCCGCCTTGAGGTTCATCCACTAGAGAGGTGTGGACATTGTGATTGCTAGTGAAGACTGAGGCAAAAATTTTGTTGAGTACCACAGTCTTATTGCCTGTTTTAACCGTTGTTGTCTCCCCTCAGGTATTTATAGCCACCTGAGCCTTCTCTTTAGGTTGAATAATCCCTTAGCCTTTTCTTGTATAAGAGATGCTCCAGTCTCTTCATCACCTTTGGGGCTCTTTTGACTGTCTCCAGTATGCCCATATCCCTCTTGTACTGGGGAGCAGGTGACTGTACAGCTTCTTGTACAGCAGTGGACCAGATCATTAATGAACTAAACCAAATATGGACCCCAGAAATAAACCACTTTACACTGGCCTCCAACTAGACTTTGTGCTACTGATCCCCACTTTCTTGGCCAATCCATTCAGCCAGTTTCCAAAACCCATCACTGACTGCTCATGCAGCCCATACATCCACAGGTTCTCTATGAGAATCTTATGAGATACAGTGTCAAAAGCCTTAATGAAACCCTGGTTAAAAATACATGCTATGTTCTCCCCTCATGTACCGACCCAGTCATTTCATCCTGCTCATTGGAATAGATTGCTCTTGAGTTTGGAGGAGGTGACCTTTGAATATTAATCAACTTTCTTTGGCTTCTCTTCTTTCCGGGGCCTTATCCCATGAGACTGTACCAAGCAGATCTTTGAAAAGGCCGAAGTTTTCTCTCCTGAAGTCCAGTATGGACTTTTTGCTTTTTCCCCTATTCCCTGTTCTCAGGATCCTGAACTCCACCATCTCATGACCAGTGCTTTTGACATTCAGAACCCAAACAAGCCTCTCCTTGTTGGTGTGTATGAGGTTCA
>NW_010395332.1:0-11834 GCF_000710305.1 Buceros rhinoceros silvestris | reverse complement strand
CAGCAGAGTCCCTGTCCTTGTGGACTTCTTTATTGCTTGGGTGAGGATATTGTTGATGCACTCGAGAACCTCCCATATTGCTTATGACTTGCTGTGTTGTTCATCCAGCAGATACTGGGAATTTTAAAGCCTCCCACGTGTACTAAGACCTGTGAACGAGCAGATGCTCCTATCTGTCACTCTTCCCATGACCAGCTTCACTGGTCACTGTTTTTGCACACAGAGCTGGCTTAGGCTCAGTCACTCCAAAATAGTGTAATTTTCTCCCTCAGGATAAGTTCTTGTTCTTCATGCTGTGGAAAGGGAGGGAAAATTTGATTCCAGTAAAGAACAATGATCATCATTATGAGCCGAGACATTAAGGATTGGGGAATCTTCCCTGCTAATGTGCTAATGCCAAACTGACAGGCAACTTAATGAGAAGAAGAAGCAGCCTTATTTTTCTGGAAATACATGGAACATGAAATAGAGACAAATGTCTCTTTTGCCTAGTGCATCTATCAGGAGTTCCACCTTACACACCCAGACACACCATAGCTGACAATGAAGACAACTCTACGCTGCATTAGGAAGCACTGCCAACAGACCAAGCCAGCAACACATTGTGACAGTGTGGGGATCAACCTGAGCTGTGCAGCCTTTTTTCATGCGTAGTTGACATTGAACTCTTTCCAAGAGACTTTTCTACTTTCTCTAATCTCAGATTGGTGATTTCTCAGGTGGTAATGAAGATTTAGTGACTTGCTGAATATGACACACTATACAGAACAAGGAAAAGTACTCAAAGTAGCACTGAGGTCCCACATTAGTGAGCTAACCACAATTGGTCTTCACATATGCTCTCATCCTTATTTAATAAGGGTTTCTTACAGCTGTTAAGGATAATTATTTTCTTGCACTGTCCAAAGCTAGATAAATTATCAGCATTTAACTAGAAGTATGTCAAGAAAACAGAATTTACAAAAAAAAAAAAAGAAAAGCAGTTTTCCCTCAACAACTGTATTACAATATTTTAGAGTTATCTTATTCTGTGTTCTTTTGCAGTCTCCACATTATAATAACCCCACTCTAGCTAAAACAATGGGTGAAATATTCTAGCAATGATGTGGAATATATATTGAGAATTTTCTCCAATGTTCATCAGGAGTAAAACATAGTTTCAAAGAGTGAGAAAAAGCAGAAGACAAAAGGAGCCACTCAAGACTGCCAGCTTCTGAAACTAAGCAAATATGTATTTATTTAATAATGTGATTCCTCCTTGTTCCTTAACATTTTCTGCCATGAGGGTCTGACTCAGAACAAAGACGTCTTCCCACCTCACCAGTCCGTCAGAAGACCAGGTCCACTGTGAAATCAAGCACTGCATTCTGTGCCAGTTTGCTTCTGTGATCTGTTTGCTTCAGCTCTGATACACCCTCCTGTAGCAGTCAGAAGTAAGTCTTCTAGGTACATTAGCCACAGCTGCAGGCAGCAGAAAATTAATCATTTCGGGAGGTTTGAATAGTAGCAAGCAGAGAAGCAGGCAATTTAAAAAGAACAGCTAAACAACTGGAATTTCTTTAACCTTAGCCAGTGGGGAAGAAAAAGAGAAGTCTGAGGGAGGAAAACACTTCTACTTTCCCTTTATAAGTGACATGTCTGCCTATGAAACATCAAAGAATTTATGTGCAGATTGATAAACTTTTATACACTGTATATTTCATAAGGCTGAATGATACCTACAAGGTACAGCACTGTGGGAGTGGGCCAATGTCAGGAATCATGCTCTTTCTTGCATATGGGAGTATTTAGTGAAAAGTGTAAGCGCTACATTAGCGCACCTTTTCTTTGTTCCCCTTGGGAGTGAAATGTTTTCATTGTGTGCATGGCAAGCTGTGGTCTTAACAGGCTTTTGAAGAGCAGTTGCAATCTGTTCTTGAGATTTCTTTGTATTTCATGTTCTTTGCAAAACAAAAACTCCACAAAACCTGTTTTGAAAAATGAATTGCAGAGACTTTTTCTTACTTTTTAATTTTTAATTGAAAATAGAAACAGGATTAAAATGGAACACTCAAGTGTGAGAGTTCACATAAAGTAGAACCCAGGCTTTAAACAACGTATAGTGCAAAACAACCTTCATCTCTGCATGTAGTTCAGGTGTTTCGTTGTTCCTCTCCTAGGCAGGAATACATTTCTTTACCTTTGTCTCTCCTGACCAGGTTATCTGATCCATTTCATTCGAGTCTAGTCCACGATAATGTTCGAGGTCTCAGCTCTGGTTTCATTTGATCACATCCTGTCAATTCTGCAACTGTATCCAGCAGTTGTTCTCTTGAAGATGAGGGAGATTTAACAGAGACAAGGGAATTAGAAGGGACTGTACCCTTCTGCCTCCTCTGAACAATTCCTGGTGTGCTGCATCCTCAGGGTCCTGAGATGACAGCTTTCCCTAGCAGTAAACCTTCTTTTCCTCTCACCAGGCAACCTAAATCGTATGAGGTGTGACGGAAGTCAACCAACTCTTTCTCTTCAGATCAATTGCCTAATACCCCATGGTGTTCAGGCAATGGTATCCATACTTGCCTTTATCTTCATTTTCTTTACCTACCTGATACTTACCCAGTGGCAAACACAATTCAATCTATAAGATCTAGACACACACCTAGCTAGGAAAAACCCGTAGTTTAGATATCATATAACCCTAACAAAGCAGCATTAGTAACATTATATGCATAATTTATAATATACCAGGACAATTATTATTAATTTAATCAGACTTTTTGAGTGAAAAAATTGTCGAAAGTTTAAGTGACTGCAACTCAGTAACTTGGGTGAATAATTCTTACGTTAAAAGTTTTGATCACATATCCATACACACTCTCATATCCTCCGCGTTGTAATTTCAGCAACCTTACATTCCCAACATGAAACAAGGGTTAAGTACTGTGTTATTTAAACAAGATGGAGGCATTTGATAATGACTCAGTATGGGAAGTGGAGGAGAAGGAATGCTGGAAGGGAATGCAACTGCTATCATCAGGGCATGGGAGAGAACAGCAGCAGTACATAAATCTACTTCAATAAAAATATTGCTATCATAATATAGTTAATCTCTGTGAACTTTTCAGGTTTTCACCTCAGAAAACAAGTATATTTAGGGATGTTATTTCACCCTTTTCATTACACATTTGAGAAAGTAGCCAAGACTAGTTAGATTTAATTACACCCATTAAAGGTGCTTTAGATGTCAAGCTTGACTAGCTAATTTAATAGTAGCTGAAAGCAAATTTCTTGTTACTAGGCTTGAGCTTTTGTTTTCTAAATTTGTTCAAGGTCATGGAATGGTCAGTATTGAAAGGTACATGAAATGATGCTGGGATTCCCCTTTTTTGGCATGCTTGACTACTTCCTTTTGATGAATTTGCTGCAATATTTAAGCAATTACATATTTCTTCAAGCAAATATGCTAAAGTTATTTTTAATATGTAATTTCTTAAATGAAGAAATAACTACCTTCCCTTCAAGAAACCTTTAAGGCAAGAACTCCAGCCAGTTCCTTCTTGTCTACGAGCAGCAAGTCCAGGAGTACACCATGCTTGGTTGGCACATCTAGGATTCAAGTAAAAATGTTGCTTCCATTACCCTCCACAAACTTTCTGGACTGCTTGAAAGTGAATGGATTTTAGCAACATAATAGGTTAATTCTACTGAATAGCAAACATAATGAATAGCTTAAAAAAGATGTGCAATTTCTGGAGGTCACTCTGAACCTTAATAGCATAAATCTCCAAACACGGAACTCACGCTGACCTTAATAATGGTTGAAGCATCTGCACCAATGGGTGGTTGGAATTAGGCCCAAGGACATAATTTCCTTAATTTGATTACATCCAATAATCTTGGAAAAAAGAAACACATTTTTGTCTTCCTGAGGGAGCTGTTTCTTGTGTTTGTGCTTAGTACAACAAAACAATCAAGCTGTCTATTCAGTGATGAACTTTTTGTGGATGTTGGATGATATCTTGGCAATCATAAGCAAAAATGGCAAAGGGGAAGAAGGATACAAATTTGTCAAGTTACTGTTGTTTTTCTCATTGGTGAACCTGATGTTACAGCAGGATATTTAAGCCAGATTTCTACATGAGTGGGAAACTGAACAGAAATCATAGCAAGTGACAAATATTATTCTTGTGAAAAACACAAGTTATTATCTCATAAATGTCTGTTGGCTGCAAAATGCAAGATATTAGAAGCTCAAAATTCTACTATAACGCCCATTTAATGCTCTCATAAATCTCAAAGGCATGAAGGTTAAATTAATTGTGAAATAGAAGGAATAAGCCTGATTCTCTCCCCATCAGGCGGGGAGACATAAAGCAGGTCCCCTCCTTTTGGGCAGTCATCATGATATAATGTGTACTGCATGGCAGAAACTGGCATGTCTGCAATCCCTAGCTAGTGTTCTAAGATTGACAAAACATTAGACAAATTGATTTAAAAATGTAAATGCATGAGAGAGAGCAATCACAAGGTAACAGGGGGAGGGGTGGGAGGACTAAGACAGGCCATACGTTCCTCTCCTCTTCCTGCATTTGCTGTTCTCATATGGAGAATTCCCTGCCTGACAGATGGAGAGAAGCGTGCTTTATGCAAGGTGCAGGCGGGTTTCTCTATGAAAGCTTAAGAGCTAGAGAACAAAGCAGGGCAATTATGAGTTCTCTGTAAAAAAATCTACGACCCTTATCAGATAACTGCATAACTGCTAGAGAACAACAGATAAAATAAAAAAAAAATTACTGAGCATTAGTAAGAAAGCAACTTGATTTTTTTATTTTAGTTTTAGTATGAAATTTGTGCTAGGAAGAGAAGAGTTAGTAGCTCAAGAAGCTGGAAGGAAATAACTTCTGTTTTTTAGATCTCTGTTTTGGCAGTTCTTTCTGTCTTTTTTTTTTTTTTTTTTTTTTTTTTTTTCCTTTTTTTTTTTTTTTTTTTTTTTTTTTTTTTTTTTTTTTTTTTTTTTTTTTTTTTTTTTTTTTTTTTTTTTTTTTTTTTTAATCTCCAGATAGCTACAGATCTATCATTTACCATTATTTGTGTGGATGTGTGGTTAAAGTCTTTGCATGAATGTGCGGTTTAGAATCTATGGATGTATGGCAGGTTTTTCTTTACCATATATCCTGTCCCACACTAGGAAACATGAGAGAAGCATTTTGATAGATAACACAAACTGAAGGCTTTTGATAACAAACTCATTATTCATCACCCTCTAAGTGCTATAAGAAGAATTTTAGAAGTGCCACATTCAGCACTTGCAAAAGTTTCTCATTTCCAGTTATTACTCCGTGCTTTTAGACTAGCCTGAGTAGCCATTTCAGTATGAAAAAATGACCTGTGGGGGTCGAATTTAGTGTAACGCCGAACAAGGACAAGCTTCAGAGTGCTATCATTGATGCTTTCTTCTCTTCCCAGAGAACACTGGCAGATTTCCCATTTATTAAAACAACAATCAAAGGCAGATCTTCTCTCTCTATACACAATGACTCAAAGATGGATCATTTATTCAAACAGAGTTGTTCGCTGAGGTATAAAAGCAAAAATGCATTTTGAGGGAAACAGTTAGTTCATGAATATTATACGAAAAATGCTCTGTAGTTGTGTCTCATACAAACACATTCCAATCATTGTTAAAAGTAAACGGAATACCATATTGTTTTTCTGAAAGCTCCAAGCACAAGATCAGGAATTAAAGCACCTTTAAAAGATTAATTGATAATTAGTTGCACAAAGGAGCATTACCGTTTGTAAACCTATTAAATTAGCTAAATGTGAAAATTATTCGCCTGATCGGCATATATTTTAATTTAAAGAAAAAGTTATTAATACACATCTACTTCTATCTACATGGGAAAATGTAAGTATAGGGGTACTATGTGTGCATTGACAGAAACATTATGGGCATACATTTTTATTTAAAAAATGGATTAGAATTCGGGGTTCCTAGCTTGTGAAATAACTTCTTTGAGATGACAGGTTGTAAGTTCATCTGAGAAGTCCTCTGGTTCACATCGTACTTCAGTAAGAGTGGGGGAAGGGTAAGAAAGAATGAAAGAAGCAGACACAGGACATAGAAAAAAAGGGGGAGGGGAGCAATGAAAAATGGAGTTCAGAGTAAACTGAGTGGAAAACTAAATATGCAGAAGGTGAAATCCTGACCCTATTGAAGTCACTGGGCACTGTGCCACCAGCTTCAAGAAAGCCAAAATTCCACCCAGAGACTGCTAAAACAAAAATAATTAAAAAAAGAGACCAGAGCAGAGAACAACATTTAAAGATACATATGCTGTTTATGATATGTAGGTCATCTGTTGGTGGATACTTTCATTTGTGAAAGAGAGCCTCTGAAAAGCATTGTTTTCCTCTGTATGACACAATCTTCTTCAGCTGGAAAGTGAAATAAACTAGTATTTTTTATCTTCACTGAAATAACGGTGAAAACTGAACAAATAGAGAAGTAGTGAAAAAACCTGAAGCATCATTTAAAGGAAAGGGGTTTCAGGGTGTTTGGAAATCTAGTTTAGTTGCCTCTAGATAGTTAGGATCTCAAAAGCTCAACCTCTAGGAGATTCACACATGCCTAACGAAAGCCCTTTCTGTTCTTGTAACACCTATGATTATGTCTCAAACAGTAATTTTAGAGGTTAAACAGGATTGCTGTGCATCCAAATGGCAGCTAAACATGTAAGGCACACAGGCTGCACAATTTAAGAGCTAGAAGAGCCTCAGGGAGAAGCATCTGTAAAATCTGCTTTGTTTGCAGGCTGTGTTTGGTAAATCCAAATCTTTGATAATGACACAATCGTATTGAATGGTGGCTGTGAGTGAATGCTTGTTGAACTTTGAAGATATGATTCAGCACAGCACTATGAGAACAGAGCACAATAACATTAAACACCAGATGGTATTTCAAAGCCCATCAGATACACAGATTCCTTTTTCTTCTGTACAAAAGATTGGCAAGGCCTCATGTCTGAAAAAAAAAGCCCATTAAGATAAATCGAGTTGATTTGGTTTTGTCTTGCTAGGGCTATTATAAGAAAGTCATCTGAATGGGTCAAATTACAAACTGCTCTGGATCAAAGGAGAACAACTGCAGCAGTGGGTCAGATTGATCCAAGCTATGTCAACTGGATCAGCATGAAACCCTACACTGCAGTACAAAAACTCCCTAGCATGGGGCTTGACAATAATTAACGGAATTCAGGCCTCTTTTGGACTGGAAGTTAGGAAAGTGGTAGTGGGACAGATTCATCACGAATCTCTTTTGCAGGGGGAGAGCAGTGTCAGGACCCCAGGCTCTAAAGGGACAAGCATTTCTGCAGCCCAAAGCACCCACTGTCAGGGCAGGTGAGGTGAAAGGTAATACAGTGCTACCAACCTCAGAGTTACATATGCTTAGGCAGCTGAAAGCCTGGCTGCTGATTTTGTGCCATACTAGAGAGGACTTTTAGATTTTGAGTCGTGTTCAGCCTGGGAGGAGTTCCCCTGAGGTACGAGGAAGTTCCCCTGAGGTACAAGGAATTACCCCTGAGATTTATTTGGTCTATTTGTTGCCTTGTCCCAGTGACCCACTGGTGCAGTGCAGTTTGCATGAGCAACTGATGTTCAAAAATGCCGATATTGCAGTCTGGGGTCTGTGTGAGGATACCTTTGTGTTAACATCATTGCACCATAGGTAGCAAAACTTACAATGTTATATAGAGTGTAAAGACAGGTTTTCACAGCAAAGTAAAAATATTAGAATATTAGAAATGTTTGTGGGAGAGAGTAAAAGAGTGGAGGGGCTGAAGAGTGAAAGTTCTCTCCAATCACTTAATTATTTAACCAAAAATAGAAATCATAATTTGCCCACTCCCTCCCCTCCCTGTTGCTGACTGGAAAGCAACAAGCAGCAAGGTGTTAACAAACACCAGTTAACAAAGACTGCTACTCATGAGGTGGGGTACATAAGAAAACCTGTCATAGTGTTGCCAAAAGGAGCAGCTCTCTGAGCGTCATCACAGGTGTCAAAGCGTACTCTGCTGCCAGTCTTATGTGTCAGCTGCAAATGGTGCTAGTACCTCAAGCAAATGACTGACACATACATTTTCTTGAGAGTCCAGTTCAGCATCTTGCTTACAACTGTGTTACTCATTGTTGAGTCTAGAGAGGCCATTTGCTAAGGAAGTAGTTACTAGGTACTGTGTAAATACTCTACAGCTGCAAACAGTTGTGTTTTCCTGGGGGGCTGGGTGCAGTGAAATGCTATGGCCATTCAAACAGACGAGGGTGTCAAAACCCCCGATGATTCCTAACACTTGAACACATCACACAGGAGCAATTAAACTGACAAGGAGAAAAAAGCTCTCCTCAGTCCAGGTTTACACTGTGTTCCCATTCATGGACAAATCAGCAAACATTTCAAATTCCTTGACTGAGTAATGAATGGGTTCTGGGTTAGTTATTGTGCTGACAGCAGGTTTTAAATTCTATTGAGTCAGGCAAGGGGGAAGGTGAATAGGGTAGAATTACAGGAAAGGATTAATGAGGGGTTTCTTGCTGAACATACTGTTGCAGTGTTCTCTCAGTCACTATACCAAGCAGTCACTGATTTTTGCCTTAAGGACTGTACTTTTACAACGTAAAATATGCCTCCTTAAACAAATCCACATCAGGCAATGTGTCAACACTTCATTGGTTTCAATAGAATTAGTTTCCTAAACACTCTTTTCTGAGGCAATTTTTGTACTTGAAAATGCATTACAAGGAACATTTACTACAACTACAGTACAATGATGTATAATACGACAAACACAGTTTTAATCAGTGCAAGCTGTAACAACAAATATACTGCACATATGGTCTCTCTTTCTTCCACTCCTTTTTGCTTCTCTGCAGTCATAGTAAATATCTGAATGTTCATCTATTTACAACCACGAGTTGCAATGAGGAGATTTAAATATTATCTTGCAGAAAACAAAAAAGAACACTGCAGAAGATGCAGCAACAAGTTTTGCATGATGGCAGATGCCTGTTTATTAATGCTGTGTTCCTGTTGCTCATCATATGTACTAAAGCATGCCAAATCATAATATCATTTTCCTAGAAAAGAGACTACGCACACAGCCTCTGCTATACATTGCATGTGAAATCAAATGTCAGCGCTGTTTGCCAGGCTTAGCAGGGTAACATCTACTGAAGAGTCTTAGAGAGTGCCAAGAACTGTCAAGATGCTACATCACTGACTCTGTAGTATCCCGCAGCTCAGTCAGCTGCTAAAATTTTGTTAGTATGGAGACAGTGATCTGAAGGACCAGGGGAAAAATCCTTTTTTTTCTTTGCCTGTACATTTCTGTTGGCCTTATTTCAAAATGTCATTTTTTGAGGTTTCTTTACCACCACCACCACTACCACCTCCCCCCCAAACAGGGTTTGATCGATAAGGATCCATACAGCAAATTACTTAACTTTCAGCCTTTGGTTATCTTCATGGCTTTTGCTTTGCTTCTATACTATACTTTTATTCTTGAACCCCATCTTCTGGCATTCTGGATGCTGGCTAGGAGTCTGAACCACACTTTATTAATGGCTGTTGGTTTCTGAGACATCCTCAGATCGGCAATTCAACTGATAAGAAAAAAGGTCTTGTTTCCTTTTTTCTCGCCCATAGGCTACAGATAAATCCCGCCTCATACCCTAAAAAGAAGCAGCCCTTTCATACATTGGGAAGAGTTTCATTCCACCACTACAGGTACAGGTGTCATGGTATTGCCCTAAATAAAATGCACAGAATGATGATATTTAGTTTGATTATGGGAATTGTGCCTTTGGTCTAAGAATATAACACATAATGCAAAAAACCTCTTCCTAAAGGGAATTATGTCAAAATAGATGCTCGCTGAGATCAGAATTTACAAGACTAAACTGAACACTAGAAAAGACATATCATTTTACTTTTTTATTACTTTCAGAAGCGCCAGGGAAACTTAAACACATGTTTTTCATTCTTTCCTCTGGATTATCTTGGTAGTAGCATTTAGAAAGATCTTGAAATGTGATACTTGCCCATTTGTCTGTGTTTTTTTCTTTCATGTCTTCTACAGAGAAAGAGCAGAAGGAGGAAGAAGAAAAACGAAAGTACAAAACCCCACACACCCGAATGTGAAGCACACCTATTCTCCACCACTCCAGGAAGTCCCCAGCTCTGCAGACATGCAGACCTACTGACTGGTCGGGGACCATGAGAGTGTTAGAAGTACTTATAAGTTATTCATGCTGGCCTTGCTCTGCTGCCGAAGAAGGTGATGAGACCCACTTTGGTTTCTAATCCACGTTCAGGTTGGCCTCGCTCAGTTTCAAGTGCTTGCCCAAACTGATGAAACACCAGTGCAACAAAGTCCTTACATGTGCGCTAGAGAGACCGCGGTGTCTCCACATGGCCTCCTAAGGGTGGGAATCTGGGAATATTTATGCTGTAGCTGTCAAGACCTAGATTTGCCCGTCTGTGAGATAAAGAGATGCTGTTCCAAACAGAGGAGCTCTGAAAGTGAAAAAGGAGCATTTCATAAACAAATATTTAACAGCATAAAAGAAGATGCGCAGTGTCAGATCTAAGGTCTGCCTGGGTCCAGCACACTGCTCTGTGTCTGACAGCCTCCAAAGCCAGCAAGACTGGAAACATGAGAGCAACAGGCAACCTCCCTCTGGCATTTCCACTCAGTATCAGCAGCTCAGTGCTCAAGGACTTGTTCAGAGCTGGTTTATGCAGCCTAGTATTTACGAGCCCCAGAAGGATTTTTCTTTTGTGAATTCATCCGATAACTTTAGGTGGAAGTGGGAAGATGGTACGTTTGTAAACACTGACGATAGGCCTGAGAGGTACAAGTAAGGCCTGAGAGGTACAAGTAAGGCCTGAATATAAACAGGCTACAATAAACTGTGAGTTTCTAAAAAAAGATGAAGTTTCAGTCTGCTGCTAAGGATGGCAGAAAAAACCCCCCACTTTAGGATGGTGAGTTATAACTTCAATAAAAAGGCATGTATAAAAAAATCAAATTACTTTGAATGCTTCTTTTTATTCCTGCAGGGACAGGTCTAAGGAATTTCTATTAAAGACACGCTCACTTTCTTTAATTTCAAATGGGTGTCATTCAGGCCCTGAAGTCCCTTCTGTTTCAGTTTTTCTAGATATGCAATAGGGGAATATACACTTGCTTCTCTTACTGGAAAAGCTAGCTGAGTAATACAGGCTGACAAACATGAACTTCAATATCTCCCATCACCTTAACAGAGTTTGCACCCATTTACGTGAGGAAAAAAAGTAATACTCAGTAGGTATAATGCCTCCAAAAATTCCTAATACAGATAACTAACTTTATCAATAAAATATAAGGTTCTTTATCTTCAGTGAGGACTTAAATGTCAGATATAACCAACCCAGCAGAGGTGATGAAATTTCACAGAATCATCTGGTTGAAAGAGACCTTTAAGATTGTCGTGTCCGACTGTTCACCCCATACTGCCAGGGTCCCTAAACCATGTCGCTCAGCACCACACCCACAAATCTTTTAAACGCTTCCTGAATGGGGACTCCACCCCCTCCCTGGGCAGCCTGTTCCAATGTTTAATGACCCTCTGTGTAAATAAATTCTTCCTGATATCCAACCTAAATTTCCCCTGGCACAACTTAAGGCCATTTCCTCTTGCTCTGTCATTCGTAACACAGGAGAAGAGACTGACCCCCACCTTGCTACAACCTCCTTCCAGGTTGTAGCTGTCCATAGACAGCAATGGGGTCTCCCCTCAGCCTCCTTTTCTCC
>NW_010395331.1:8836-15647 GCF_000710305.1 Buceros rhinoceros silvestris | reverse complement strand
TCTCTGGGATACAGGAAGCCTCCTTTTTTTTTTTTTTGGTCATGCCCCTGTGAAGACATACAAAGCTTTTCTGTTAAAAAAAAAAATTCCTTTATTATCCTTTAAGTTAGCTCTGAGATTGTAAGTCATGCTTACTGCTGCTTCTGTTCCCCTCTGCTGCTTCCTGCCTTCAAATACCACAGCTCATATCTGTGCAAAGCTGACTTTTGGCATTATCAAGCAGAGACATGAGCCTTTCCTGGGGAAAAGCACAATACTATGCAGAGTTGGGAGTGTTCTGTAAGCCAAGCTACTGTGCAGGTGTCTAAGGTTTTATCTCCACCATAACAGGCAAGCTGCTTAGTTAAACACCCAGTGTAACTTCTGCATGCAGCTAGGATGTGAGTAAAAGTCTAATTTAACAGAGAAGAAGAAATCAGGGTAACAAAATATATTGAATACTTTGGTATCCTGTTCTTACAAACCTGTGATCACAGCTGTAGACCACAAGGGCATAAATAGCTAGGAGGGATTTTGAGATTTCCAGTCACTTGTGCTCCTCTAGGTTGTTCAAAAACGTTGACAGTTTAGTTTTTCATTTCATCCTAACAAAAACCAAAGAATGGGCAGCAGGGCTCTAGTTTATATGCTGAACGTGGTACATAGAGGCTTTGCCTCTGCTCTGCAATGTTGCATTTACTATAGTACAGTGGCATTGAAGCCCTTGCAGCACCTAGAAGTGGAAACTTTTACTGTTTAATGAAAATGCTAAATAAAGAGCATGCCTTACAGCCTTCTTTCAACACCTGTTTTGAAAAAATAACTCTGTTGGTATCACTGTCAGTAATAACTTGTAATATTGTAATCAGTGTGGAGGAGGCAGAAGTGTATTCATAGGACTTCGAAAAGTGACGAAACTAACTGTGCTTCCCAAGTATGGATAGTTACATATGATAAGTGAGAATCCAGTGTAATTTTTAAATATTGTTGTTTTCAGACATGTTTGAGAGGTGGTAAGGGAATGAATTCATAGAAGAATTAAGCTAATAAACTTGTAAAGTTTTCTCTGTTCAGCAAAAAGAAGAAATGTTACAAATAACAGTACAAAGTTGGATCCTTTAATCTGTGAGTGACATTTTTACATGCGATTTCCGGTTCTGTAAGAAGTTACTTACTAACATGTGTAGAAGGCAACATAGATTTTTTTGTTTGTTTGTTTGTTTTGGTTTTTTTGTTTTTTTTTTTCCCTGAGTCCAAAGAGAAACCATGGAGTATTTCAGAGTAGTAGCTCAAACCAAAGGACAACATCAAAACTTAACTACACATCCTTGGGGCTTCTGAAAAGCAATATTCCCAAATGTAAAGTTTATAAATGAAAATAAATGCTCTAGCCCTTATGCTTACAACAACCAATTTTAGAAGTGTAGGTGTGTAGAATGGAAGGAAGGATACCTGCCTTGTAGAGGGAGTGTCTATGCTATAGTAATTTTTGCTTGCATAGTGTTCTCCAACTAGGCTGTAGACAGTTCTGGGTTGTCAGTCAGTTCTGGGTTGTGCAGAGCTGAGCAGAGACTGTAAAAACCCACTTGTGAACCTGTGGAAATCTACTGAGAGGATGACCTACTTCAAGTCCCGTTTTTACTGTTCCAAGACTACTAGCTCTACCCTTTAACTCTAGCAAACATGAAATATTATGAGCAGTGTCATGTTGCAAGTGTCAGTCACAAGGAGCAGTGTAGACATATGTTGGGTCTGCAGAGAGCTTAAGTCCTGGGTTCAGGAAGGAATGTGAACGGCTCTGCAGTTCCCATGCGATGATAAATCTCCAGAACTTTGACAAAGCAGGTATACCAAGCTTGGCAACTATTTAACAACGGAGTAAGCTAGTAGATATATCAGCTGGAAATGCTTTTCTATCATTACAGGCAAGCTGGCAAGTAACAGGGTCATACTAAAGCGTTAAGATTGTTGCCAAGTATTAGTAAAGTAGGTAATATGGGGTTGAGATCTCTCAAGGCTGAACATAAAAAGCCATTTCTGTCTCTGTTCAGAATGGGATACAGCTGCATTTCCATGACTGCATTAAACGTACCAGACTAAGAGAAAAAAATCAAAGACTTTACTACTTCAGCGGTGGGTTTCATTTGCTATCCTTTACAATAGTAAAGGATACTAGCTACAGTACCACAGTTCAACCCAGTAATCAAAGGTTAGTAAACTCATGTCTAACCACCTCTCACCAAACTCTGAGCTGTGTAAAGCTGTTCTGAGCCACAAATACTGAGGGACTGTTAAAATATGACGTATTACTCTAACTAATGTTTAGTTAGAAATGTGTTAATCTGCTGAGAACTGGCAGTGTTTTAGACTTGGTGATGATGTGTAGTGCCTTCTGAAACCTTCTCCTGCCCACTGCTTTCTCTTCAGAATTTCTTTTCTTCTCTCTGATAGAATTTAAATAATTCAGTATACTCAGTATTTGGTCAGATCAGAAACACTGTATTTAACATTCTGGTGAATATACCTTGCTCCTTTTTCAGAAATAAACTCATGAAGTAAATCTAACAACCAATCTATGTAACTCACAGTAATCTTCCCCCATACCAGCTGAAAGTGAACCTGAGAAATGATGCACACCTCCATCACCTGCTTGTGTTTCTTGCCCTGTCTCTGCTAATGCATAAGCTTCATCTTCTGGATACATGAATCACTGTCGCTGAGTAGCACTATCTGTGTAAGGGGGCATGTTGGAGTTTGTGGGGCGATACTGCCACAGGAGAGCTCTGCTCCTAACACAGTCTGCTTTTCAAGAAGACCAAACAGGGTAAAGGTTGAATGAAAGACAAATTGCTAATGTTTTGCTCTGGGATGTTGATACTTTAAATCCACAAAAGAACGCGTTCTCTCTCATTTTTGAGGGCAAGGGCAGTGGGGAAGTGTTTGCTTTTGGGCTGTTTTTATTTTCTTCCTTACTACTATTTTAAGCACAGTAGGACATGTTTTCTTTGGTAGAGAAACTGGAAAGAAAAAAAAAAGAGCACTTCAATGCTTCAATTGTAAAAGACCTGGAAGAGATTTCTGGAGGCATCATGAGGCAAAAATGCCATTTACAGGAAATCTGTCTTCTGACTTCTGTGAAACTGAACTTTCTACATGAGACTTTCTTCTTCCTCTAATGTGTTTTTATTCCTCTATAACAGTGCTGCAATGTTCTTGCCAGCAGCACTCTGGGTCCTGAGTCCCCTGTTCTTACGGGTCAAGCAATGCATTCTAGACTTGAACAGCAGACTGCACCTGGCAAACTGTTGCTTTCCCCCATGCAGAAAAATGCCACTTCTCTCAGCAGTCACTCAGGTTTACTCACTGGTGACATCCGTAGCTGATCTCTTTCCAACCTCTTCACTTCTTCATTCTCTGCTCACTTCACACTGTGAGTTGACATAGCATCAGTCAAATAGTTGTTTGCACCATTAAGCACTTGTCAGTTTACATCTTTCTTACTCAGTAGCTACAGCAAGTGAAAAGCTTCGCTTCTGATTCTTCCTGTACATAGTTCCCTCTTTTTTTCAGCAAAAGTGTTTGATACCTTTCCCCTTCACCACTGATCAGCATGGCTTTATATCTCACATGCATTGATCTCTTTTCTCTTGCTGATGATTATTCTTCTGGATTTGTCCAGGTAGGTTCCCAATTAATAGGGTTCTCCTATCAAAAGTTTAATTTGGGATGCTGTTTTATCACAGAATGCACCCATGTAAAAAGGGGCCATTGGGTTTTCTTATTTTCCTAGTCTCATACAAAGGCACTGGGGATTTATGTATGCCCAGAACTAAGGCTGGAACACAGGAGAGACAGAACCCAACCCTGATGTCAGATCATGTAACTCTGTTCAGGAGGCACATTGCCTGGTACCCAATGGTGTGTGTACAGCTTGTCCCCAGCATTTCCCACATCCGTTGACAGGCTGACCAAATGTGGTCATCTTTTGCCCAGGAATGTTTATATCTCTCTTCTTCTTTCATTCTCTTCTTGGCTGACCTGAATATGTGCCTAATTCGCAAGGGCTCCTTCGTCATGTTCTCATACCAAGAAAAGTTTTTGGAGGGGGATGGGGAGGATATGACTTATTTTTGAGAGTGATTTTCCTTTTCAGTATCTGCCCTTTCTGTCTTTGTGCCAGGCTAGTGGTGAAGGTTTTAAGGTGTCCCCAGAGGGGGCTTTTAGGAAATGGCTTATTCTATTTGGAGAAATTCTTAGCGTTTATAAAACTTCTACATGCAATCTTTGTCTCTGTCAATACACTCCCACTGTGTAAAGAGATTGTTTTTCTCTTTTTCTCCCTCTCCCTTCCCCCAGCTTTTCCTACTTTAGTTCCCATGCATCTTCTTGCACACTTGTGCTCTTTCCTCATCCTTACTTACTGCCTCCCCCTTCATACAGTTACTGAAATAATTGGTTTTTTACTATTTAAATAACTGTTCCTAGATTAATATGTCAATTGATCAATAAATCATCAGCAATAAGTGCTAGCAAATACACTGGTATTGTAAAAAGCAGACTTTTTTTTGTACACTTAATGGAATTTTAGACCATGGATATACTACATTGGTGATTAAACCTTTCCAATCCCTGAAGTAGAAGCCCAAGATAATTTTGCGTGTTTGTAAAGTGTGTTCAGTTTTTCAACATTTTGAGATAAGTAGCAGAGCAAAGCTTTATTCCTTTGAAGCAACTGGTACACATTATCAATGATATTGTCTCTTATAAGAGATGGGAGGAATGGTAATACTTTTATACAGGTGTGGGTGTCAGATATTGGAACCACAATGTTGGGATTAAGGACGTATTTTAATTTCCAGTTTGATTCTGGTGCAGCATTAATAGCAGAAGCCACAAAGTATTGGTCTTGGAGGCTAGTTTTCACTACTATCTGAAATCTAAGCTGAACACCTGAGGTTGCTGGTAGCAGAGGATCCTGAAGGTCTGTACAGTCCTGTGACAGCAGCACGGCTGGGTGGCTGTCAGGCTTAGCCTGATCTCAGCATTGCATCCTGCCTCAGTGCAAATCAGCAGCCGAACAGATTGCCATTAGCAGAAGGTAGCTCTTGTGGGAAGAACAAAAAGTACCAATTTACATTTGCAGTAGAACAAAAGATGTCTTAAATGATTGCATTGAGCAGTGGAACAAACAGCTGTCTTCCAGTTTCTATTCAGTGATGCTTTGATATAAGGTATTTTTCCTTTTTCCCATAACTCACCCAGTGGAACTGTAGCTGAGAATTCCTCTTTTTTTTACAGCCACAGTAAAACCCAATGCAGGCCCAATGCTTTTTTTCCCCCCATTTTAAACGTGATAAAATGAGATCTGCTTTGGCTTCAATTGCCACTGTAGAATCATAAAATATCTGAAGTTGGAAGGGACCCATAAAGATCATCGAAGTAGCAGGCTGCAATATTTCAGACTCCTGAAGAAAGCTGACTATTGTATAATGTGGAAGGACCCAAAAAACTTCTGACTTTTTTCTCCTCTCCAGTTTTCCTCTCCAGTTTTCCTTTTCACCATATGTCTTAACGCATCTATAGCTCATCAGCCTCTATACCCTTCTATGTAAAGGATCAGTGAGAGGATTCTGAGAGAGTTGAACTAAATGTTCTCTTGTTTTATAGCAGTAATGAGCTCCCCCGAACAAAAATATCTAGAATATTTTATTTCCTCCCAGCTACTCTTTCTTAAAGGGACACAGCATGTAGGATACCCAATGCTCCCTTGATGACCTCCAACTCCTCTTTCTGGGCAGCTGAAAGTAGTATTAGGCAGTGGTACCTTGAGAAATTCATCCTCCTGTTTCCTGCCTCAGAGGGATGGCCCTTCTGCCCCTCCCCTGCAATAGGTTTGCTGATGACTTCTTTCAAATACAGCATCTGGTCTACAAGTCTTGTGTACCCCAGTCCATGTGCAAACTGCATCAAAACCAGAACTTCTTGTAGCCAGAACAAGGAAGAGGAGAGACCTGAAGGTCCTCTCCTAGACTGTTGCTGTGCTGGTGTGAGCGCTAAGGAAGGGTACTTTAAGTCACTCTTGTACAGACTACAAGGAAAATCTGACCTGATGTTCTCTCAGGGAAAGAAAGGCTAATAAAGCAGAAAGGGTTGGAAATACTTTGTTAATTGGCAAAGGAAGGAACAGACCCAGCTCTTCCTCATTAATGATTTTAGTCAAACTCTTCCGAAAACAGAAATTAGGATATTTATTTTTTAAAAAAAGTTTTTATTCAAGACCTTCTGAATGGCCACTATTGTACAATTGGCTCAGTTCCAAGTACAAGATGTTTAAATATGTGAGTTATTGGTCTTTTCTCTGGTCTGAGGTACCGTATTGAACTGCAGCTGTAGCATCTGGTGGTTTTGCTGCAATTTAGTTAGTAAGACTCAGTCAGTGTTGTGATGCTCTTGGGCGGACTCCATAAATTTACTCATAAACCCAACATCGCTTTTTTTTTTCATTTGTGTCACATCACAGGAGCAAAGTTCAATCATTCTTCAACAGTTTTCCCTTTTTCAAACTGCATTCTTGCTGATGTTTTATATGTTTAACTATTTCCTAGGAGGAAAACACTTCCAGTAGTCAAACAGATACTCTAACCGGTGGAGAGATTCCACGGAGCAGGTCAGAGGGCACTTTGATTGATGTGGATGTCCGGACACCTTCAGCCAGCTACAGTATGTCTCTTTCGCTATTTTCCGTACAAAGGCTCTCCACCTAAAAGTCTTTACTTCCTAAACTCTGTACACCTTTTGGTTAGGTTTGGTTTTTTTTTTGGGGGGTGGGGTG
>NW_010395331.1:2996-8709 GCF_000710305.1 Buceros rhinoceros silvestris | reverse complement strand
GGGGGTTGGGGTTTATTTTTGAATTGCTTGTGTTTTGTACTACTCAGGCCATCATAGATGTCCTTGGAATCAGAACATAAGCGATTGTTACAAGATCCCCTAGGAGAAACTTGCTGGCATATAAGCCCTCTGTCCCCTGCCATAGTAAAACACGGGTCAAGCAAGTTGGGAGGAAGAGCTGGAATCATTAATCTTACATGAATAAAAGCTACTTAGAGTATGTTTATTGGTGGAGACAGGGAAGAAAAGAGGAAGTTCTTAGCCAAACTACATTAATTTAGGTTTTTAAGAACCAGGAAGGCAAGGTAATTGTGGAATTAGTCCAGATTAAAAACAGGAGTCTCAGCAAAGTTGATTTAATCTCATTGCTATTTTAACCCAAAAGTTAAGAAAACACTCCCCTCCACAAAGATAGGCATTCTCTTAGCTTTTTGTCCAGTCATAGATGTGAGTAACGGTGAGCCTGGCACTTGCTGTGTGAGTTCAGGAGCAGGAATTATTTCCTTGCTAACCTCCTGCACTCCAGTAATCTGTGCTGTTCCCTTGACATGAGAAAGCATCCAGCCCAATGACTCAGGCTCTGCCAGTTTTCTGCTCAGACTTTTCCTGTAGAGACATGGATGAGGAAAAAAACAAACCAGAACAAAGCACAACCAAAAAAACCACCAACCAAACCCTAAAATTTCTTTTGACAATTAATAAATTTTTAAATAGATAATAATGATCTGACAATAATAGCATTACAGCACAAGGAAAGATTTTGGTCTGTGGGCAGAAATAAAAAGACTTTTTAGCTGGTCTTTGAGCAGCCCAGCCCCATCTGTGGCTCTGGCTAATGCTGGGTGCTGGAGGGGTAGGAGGCTGCCCCCGGGCTCGCTCCCTGCAACAGCTCACCTGGAAGGCTCCTGTCAATGCTAAACCCTTCCAGATCAGCAGCTGCAAAGTCGGTAAATTCCACTTTGGTTCTTCCAAATTAGGATTTTTCTGGAACTGTGGTTTTAGCTTTTTATCACTATTAATAACAAATGAAACAAAACCCAAAAGTACTAACATTTCTTCTTCTTTTTTCTTCTTTTTTGTCTGAATGCACTGTCATTCGTGAAATTGAGCAATAGTTAGTAACCCTGGCGATAGAAGGTACTATGGAAAGTGTAATAATGAAGGATATAGATATACTGAAAGAATAAAAATGCTGAATTTTCCCTCTAAATTAAAGTTCTTTACAAGGATGTACAAAGAAGGGATGGTGTAACCTCTGTATATAGAAAAATAATAGCAAACTGAAGTAATAGAAACCCTTAGCATAAAAAGTTTCAGAAACTCTACTCATTGCAAGAAGTGTGAGTCTCAATCAACTTATAAACCAGCTTCTGTGAACAAATATTAATAAATGAATACCTTGTCTTCAGAACAACTAGACATAACTGTTAATAATTTATACTTTTATTAGAAAGTGTATTTAAATATCACTTACACACCCCTATTTGTCTATTTAAGTACAATCTCAGAAAAATTAGTAGCCACAAAAACATTAATCTCCAGATTTCAAATTGTACAAGACCTCATAAATTATACCAATTCAGTTTTTCAATGGAAAGCTAGTATGAGAAATTCCAAACACATTGAGATAAATTGCAAGAGTGCTGTTATCAATTAAATGTATGTGCTCTAGCATGAAAAGGGATCCTGAACGGTACATTTATCTGTACTGTCTACAGTGTTTGAAAAATGAAAGTGTAGTTGTTTAATCTTTGCAGAGAGTTAGACACAAAGGAAAGAAATATATGACATTTGGTAAGAGGTGAAAGATTATATAAGGGTGCAATATAAGGGTGTAATCCTTACGGTACCTTAGCATACTCAATGCCAATTAATAGTTACAGGAATTGATAAATATCAACACCTTGTAGAAGATGCTTTACATCCTTCAGCACTGATTTGTATGCACTCTTTCTATTAACGAAGATTCTTTATGCTACTCCGAAATCAATATTGATACTCTTTAAAAACCTGAAGGAGAAATATGTAAATGATCTATATGTATTTTAGGAGGATCAACCTGTTATTTTAACAGATTATCGGTTGCAAATGAATAGAATGTCTCAAATCTCTGTGCTTTAGGAGATGTTTTTGTTTTTTTCTTTTAAACAGATGTCAATGAAAGTAAATTTGATTTGGATATTGGCTGGTCTGATGTATTCAAACGTGCCCACGCTGTTTCCAAGATTAACCCTTTCTGGAATGAACTGTCTGCCTCCAACCCTTTTGTACATGACATTGCTGCTTCAAATAGAAATGAAAATAATAAATATCTTTCAATCTTAAAAGAAAAACCCTATTTGTTCTCTAAAGTTTGCAGCAACAGGGATTCTTTGGCTTCCTCAGGTGATGAATTAGATATTGATTGTCTTCTAAGAAAGACTTCGACAAGAAGATCTGCACGATCCAAGAGCGTCTCTGACTTCCTAGATATTGTTGATAACCAAAAACTTAATCCTTGCAAGATAATATCTCAAAAAAACATAGCTTCAGACATGACATTGTTTCAAAATGACCGTGAAGCCTACAGGATGGCTTGGCTGAGTCACCGACAACTGACCCGGTCTTGCCTAGATTTAGAAGCCATGAGCCATAGTCCTGGATGGGCACAAACCCAAGCTACAGACATTCATGTAGTTTGTAAACTGAATCATGAAGGGGGTTCAGTACAGCTACCTGACTCGGATATCAACATTCATATCCCTGTGGGTCATGTATCTCCTGGGGAATTCCAAGAAGTTGGTTTAAAGGCTATCCTTAACCCTCCATCATCATTTAACAATGAGCTGTCTAGCACCGTAAGTCCTCTGATAGAACTCAGGCTGAGCAACCTCAACACAAGAGAAGCCATTTTCCTAGAGGTGAAAGTTGCAGCTAAAGTGAAGAACGATCCACTCAGCCAAGTTATGAGTGACATTGTGTGTTTTTTTAGTCTCAACAAAGAAGGGCCTTTTGAAAAACTAGAGAATTGCTATACCTATCAAGATACCATACAAGCGAAGCTAACAAACCTAGCTCATGTGATGTATGCAGTGATTGCTGTACAAGCGAACAAAATCCAGCCTCCAGCAACTAATGTCTGGGACTACGTTCACAGAACAGTCTCAGTTGGAATTTATGGTCCCAAATATATTCATCCATCTTTTACAGCAGTTTTTACAGTCTTTGGTCATAACTACATTCCAGGAAAACTCACAATTTGTGATATAAAAAAGGGAGGGAAAAATATGCCTCCAGTTGTGTTTCAGTTGTGGGGAAAACATACATTTCTGCTTGAAAAGCCACAGGATCTAAACATTTCTTTGGTATCCTGTGATCCAGATTTTGAAGTGAAGATGGAAGACCGAAACAAAAATATTAAAGAGGAGGAGCTGAAAACTGGTGAAATGGTCCACCAACAATTTCTGTTTTCCATGCTTGGGTGTAGGGAGATGCATTTCTTTGTTTTCCTCGTTCAGGTTAAAGTCTTAAAAGGTAGCCAGGTAACTCAGTTCCACGTTACGACTCCTGATCCAGCTCCAAAATTAAGTGGAATTATCCATAGGCCAAAGTGCTCACAAAACCGCAAAGAAATCAAGTCTGCACCGTTGCTTTTAATACCAACGGTTAAATATCCAAAGTTTCAAGATAAAACTTTGAGTGTTAATACTTATGGAGTGGCTTTGAAAACTGTGTTACGTCAAAATAAGATTGACTATTTGCTAGAATATTTCAAAGGGGACACAATAGCACTTCTTGGTGAAGATAAAGTAAAAGCCATTGGACAAACTAAAATAAAAGAGTGGTATGTAGGAGTCCTCAGAAGAAAGATTGGGCTTGTGCATTGCAAAAACATAAAAGTGATTTCCAAAGAACAAGCTATGGACACTGCTGATAGTGAGCTAACAACCAGGAATCTTGTTGAACAAATTGCATTGCCATTCAAAAAACTGACTTACATCTACTCAGTAGTTCTGTCTACAGTATCAGAGAGTGTTTATGACTGGAGAGCTTTGGCTGAGGTGCTAGGATATTCACATATGTCTTTGGATTACTTTAACGAGGCACATGCCAACAAAGAATCAGAGAGAGTTGCTCATGTTGTGAAGAGGATGAAGGAGGACTGCCATGCTAACAAAAAAAAGAGACTATTTCTTTATGAGCTCATTGTTGTAAGTATTGCATGAACTACCTTTGTTATCAGAAATGCATTGCCAAGAAACTACTCCATAATAATGTGTGAACAACAAAAAAACAAGGTGCTGCACCCTTGCTGGAATCTTTACAAACCTGAACGTATTACTGAAAGTTGTAGGCACCTGTAGATGAAAACTACACCCAGACTCTCATGAACAATAATACTGTGATGAATTAATTCTAAACAGTGTTCCAGGAGCCTTGCTCATTTTGTAGGTTGACAGAGTTGACTCTTTTCTTTTTAAACAGCCATGATTGTCTTTGGTCATGGGAGTTATCACGATGAATTTCTTTCCTGAGCAATTCACATTACCATTGTGAAGTACTGAGTAACATTATACTGTGGAGACTTCATTATTTATATATATTTCTGTAAACTATGGTGCACATCTAAATTTGGTTCTTATGTTTAATGCAAGGAAATACTGACCTACATGCTGAAGACAAAATTTTCTATCTGCATGACAACTTCATAGTCAATGTTGCAGTGACCTAAGGACAATATTGCGAGTATTCCAGTACATATTTTTAAGGTCCTTGTTTGTAAGCCACCGGACGACTTCTAATGTGATTCAGTACTGTTACATGTGAATCAAGGTGGTTTTATTCTAAGTGTTTCCAAGTAATACATTGCATTGTTAACCATCTTAATTTATTTATGGATCTGTCCACGAATTAATTTGGAATTATTGATTACTCAATACTGTCCTTGGCTCTCACTGAAAAGTCTACCACACTATTTAGGGACAGAAATGAATTAAATTTCTGATTTGAAAATAGTGTGTTAGAAAAATGTCTGTTTAAAAATTCACATTGTAGCCTTTTGTCTAAAGCCTTTTGACTAGCCTGAATTGTAAACCTTAACAGCATTTACTTTTCATAACTAGTCTATCCCCTTTGAAATGCTGACAGCAATTTCATCAGGATTCAGAAAATTTTGGTGGCGTCAGCCACTTACAACTCTAAAGACTTGATTAAACTGTGTGCAATAAAACTGAGCAAGTATGAAGTACAATTTAGATTGCCATGTCTCCGTACAAAAATGGGAAGAGGGAGTTAAAGGTGAAAGTGATCCAAACTTTCAATTGAATACAGTGAAACTGAGTTCATTGCAGAACAGGTAAAATTAATTAGATTAACCAGATGTGCTATTTTGTTGAGATATACATGATTTTGAGCTATGAAGTGCCAATGCAGGTTCCTGTCTTTGTAAAGCTAGACTTAAAGATATCATCCCTGTCACTTCTGGGTAGAATTTAATGGTTATTTCATTTAATTAGTCTCCTATTTTTATGTTTAATAGGGTTCTCGATTATCAGAGCAAAGGCAATCTGTACAACTTGATCTCCACTTTGCCAAAGTATGTGGGGATTTGGTACGATACGCTATAGTCTGCTTCTCACTACTGCGCCTACCAAAAGTTCTGCTGTTTGCCACGAGGATTTTAATGGAAAAATGTTTTACAATTAAATCACACAAATGCCTGATTTCTGCAGGA
>NW_010395331.1:0-2874 GCF_000710305.1 Buceros rhinoceros silvestris | reverse complement strand
TGCTAGATATTTTATTTAAAATCAGTATCTAAAACCCAAGGAAAACTTCTGGATTCTGTTCTTGATCTTTCACTGAAGACATCAGCATTTTCAGTGGAACGTTTTGCTGTTAATTGAGAAGAAGAAAAACACACCTATATTTCTCATTAGCTCTTATCCAAACAAATAATAAAAAAAAAGAGAATCCAACAGATCTGCATCTCTGGGTTTCACTCCTGGAATCATTTTAATTTGTTCATTATTAAAAGTTCATTTGGCATGGGGAGGGAAGGGTTTTGTGATTACATTTCTGCTTAATGGTCAGCAAATTATCAGTTCTGTGGGAGGAGTAAATCAGAAGGTGCTGGCCAATGTAATCAATCATTCTCCAGAAAAGTAGTAGACAAAGGACCACACCTTAGTATAACAGTGGTCTAACTTAATTTCTAAGTATAATGTCATATTTTTAAGAAGTTATATTTGATGTCCCAAATATTTTTGTTGGAGAATATTATTTTTCCTTCAGTATCTGTAAACTTGGCAGGATCCATTTGACACTGGAATGCTGAAGCAGCTGAATGCCAGCTTAATTCTTTTCTTAAGCTTGTGGACAGTTTTCCTATGAAACTGTTGGCAACACCTTTTTGTAAGAAAAGTTACATATTTGTAAGAAGACAAAACAGATAAAAAGCCTTCCTGTCATTTAGAAATGCGTAATAGTGCTACAAAACCAAACGATAACGTTCTGTTTGTGATTACTGGTGAAGATACACTAATGAAAATTATTGTTGCAGGCACTTTTGAAAATAGATTGCCAGGGATTAGTGGCACGTCTTACCCAAGACACCATCATCTTGACTTCAGCTGTCAAGCTTGGCAAATACTGGCGGGAGCTTGCAGAGAAGCTAGCCCGACTCACAAAGCAGCAAATCGAGGCTTATGAAGTACCCCACCATGGGAGAAGTGGAGCAGTAGCTCTGGAGGTGAGGCTCTGGTGTAACGGCGTGTGCACCCTCGGTTCTCCGCACAAACACAGCCAGGGAACTTTCTCCTTCCTTGCTTGATGTGCTCCTTTCCTTTTGCAGTTCAGTCTCCTTATTTATTTTGTAAGCCCTTCAAGGCAAGGAATTCTCACCAACTTTTGCTTGCAATTATCTAGATATTGCTGAGGTTAGTTGTGGAGGTCCTGGTCTCAGCTCTCAGTAAAGAGCTGAAGCTCTTACCCCAAGGACCATTTTCAGTCCTTTCTTATTGTCCTGTCCACTTGTCAATCTTGGTCTCCTGCTGTCATTACAGACACAGTGAGGAAGACTATCCAGTCCTTGTAGGAGCTACTTCTAATCACTCTCAGTGCAGCTTTTGCTCTTTCCACTGAAAGGAAGTGTACCTCTGCCATTTACACTTGCCTCTTCTGCTCCTGTGTTAATATTTTCATTTAGCTTGAGTAATATGACAAAGTTGGAAGATCTGACATCAATTCCACTTCTGTCCTATTATATGAAAGTGTTAAATCCATGTTTTAGATTTGTAGTTTGCCAGGTAGGCGATGCTATTTATCTTCCTTTGTAAAGCACCCTGGTTATACAGAAGTATGAGTCCTAACTAAAAGTCAAGTTGTCCTCTCATGTATTTTAGTGTGTACATATCTAAGGAGAAATTTAGGTGCCTAATTATATCTGTAGTGCCATTTGAGGTGCCCAGAGGTACCCATGGCATCCATGCAATGTCAGATATGACACAAGACTTAGGGTGGGCCCTCATCCATGCCTCTGAGCCGAAGGCCAGGCTGTGATCCTGGTGCACCTTTGCCTGGGCATCCAAGTTACTTCCTGCATTTCTCTAACACTGAAGCACACAGTACATCCACTGTTTCCCACAGAGTTGTGTGCCAATGACTTTTAGGTCTGAGACTGGGTTTTACGCGGAACATCTTCCTTTATAAGCATGGCTGAATGATGCTCAAGCTGACCTTTCTGCCCTAAGCACTTACATTCAGGCTTGTCTTTCCTTCTGCATCTACTAACATTCCCTGATTATTGCAGCTAATGCACATGATCCAGCCTGGATTCCTTCTCTCTCATCCTTATGTATGTACCAAAGGAATTGCTGTTTCCCATTCACAAGTTCACAACCGCTCAAGATAATTTTTTTTCTTTTTCTTTTCCTGTAGCTGATTCTTCCTGTTCCCCGTCAAACATAACATCCTTCCCACTTATCCAGAGAATCTTTCTTCTCAGTTTTATTTGCCTGGTGATAGCTAGGCAGATAGCTAAGACATTTCTGCTCTAATCATGAACAACCATCTCTTATTCCCTTTGAATGCTCCGACCTCCCTCCCCAGTCAATATTTAACCAAAATTCCATGCATTTACTTACAAGGTTTTGTCCTTTTCTGCAAAGTTTTCTCTATCATTACTGTTTGCAAACACTGCCTTCTACTCCAGTTTTGCTTTTCTCTTTGAGTTATTTTGTGTATTTTTTCATTTTCATTTTTTTTTTTTTTTTTTTTTTTTTTTTTTTTTTTTTACTATTCTGGGTACATTACTTGTGCCTGGTGGCCCTTTCCTCCTTTTTTTTTTTTCCTCATAAAACTCTCAGCTCTCCCAATCCCTAGTCTACCACTATTTTTTTAGTGAAAAATATTACCCTGTTATTGTCTGGTTTTGCACTAGCTTATTCTAAAATACTAAAATAAAACAGAAAGTGAATGCTTGTAATTTCCATTATGCTTTTTTTTTTTTACTGTTATGCAGTGCTTTCTCTAACTTCCTAGACTTCTATTTTACCTACGAAACTTCCTGTGTTTGTCTGACACAACCTCAGCTTTCTACAGAAGGAATTATAGACCTGAACAGTAGGCGACTTTACTGGTCTTCATGGTATTTGAAATGTTTT
>NW_010395330.1:11111-12451 GCF_000710305.1 Buceros rhinoceros silvestris | reverse complement strand
TGCATCCCTTGCACTTTCTGTGTAGCAGTCGGTGGCTCCAAGAGGGTTTTCTTTCCTTGTTTTTGCTCATGCCAAAGCCAACAGTTTGGGGCCAAGCTGCCATCAGGGTGTGCAAGTGCAGCCCTGCCCAGCTTGTGCAGCCTGAGGGTGAAATGGGGACGGACGTGCAAGGGGGCCAAGGCAAGAGCACCCCCAGGTCAGCCTGCTGCGGGGCACCTGATTCTCACAAGGTGGGGAGGGAAGGGCTGAGACCTGACACACTCATAGCTCTGGTTCACGTCTCCTCTCCTTTCCAGGGACCTGATGGCAGAGCCTGAGTCCCCTCCAGAGCAGTGGCTGGATGAAGCCGGAGCATCCTCAGCCCCACAGGATGCTGCTCCACACCCTGAGTCCTCACACAGCCCGTTAGACCCAGCAGTGGGTTTGGGGGTGACATCCCTGCATGGGGGCAGCCCAGAGGCCTGCCTGGAACTGCAGGCAGATGCCAGGGACACTTCCTTGGAGGGCCAAGGATCCCAGCTGGACAAGGATGTGGCCGGGGCCGGGACCCCACTGGATGTGGACGTGGCAGGAATCCTGTCGGACATGGATGCAGATGGAGTAGGGGTCCCGCTGGGCGTGGATGGGGCTGGCATCCCGCTGGACGTGGATGCAGGTGGGGTGGGGATCCCGCTGGACGTGGATGCAGATGGAGCAGGGATCCTGCAGGACATGGACACAGACGGAGCAGGAATCCCAGCCGATGTGGTTGCAGACGGGGCAGGGATCCTGCTGGACATGGATGCAGAGGGGGCAGGAATCCCAGCAAACACAGACATGGACGGGGCAGGGATCTCGCTGGACATGGAAGCAGAGGGGGCAGGCAGCCCCTTGGACGTGGATAGCGCGGAACATCAATGCCTGACCCTCGAAGAGCTGGGGGATTTCTTCCAAGAGTGCATCGAAGCCGTTGAGCAGCTGGAGAAAGAGAGAGACAGCCTGATCGCGGAGCTCGGCCAGCTGCGGGAGCCAGCACTGCAGGAGATCCGCCATGCCCACGAGGAGATCCAGGCCGCCTGCCGGCTGCTGGCCAAGGTAGAGCTGGAGAGGGACAACCTGAAGGATGAGATCCGGCAGATCAAGCAGAAGCTGTTCAAGGGGACGAAGGAGTGTGTGGCCTGCCAGTACCAGCTAGAGAGCCGGCGGCACGACCTCTCCCAGCACGCTGCTTACCGGGGCGAGCTGGAGACCCAGGCTGGGCAGCTCTCTGGTGAACTGTCTCGGCTGAAGGAGACCTGCGAGAAGGAAAAGGAGGTTTTGAGGCAGCAGCTGGAGGCTCCGCCGGGTCGGGCGGGGCACCA
>NW_010395330.1:5647-11085 GCF_000710305.1 Buceros rhinoceros silvestris | reverse complement strand
GGAGTTTTGGAGACAGCATCTGGCGGCTCCCCGGTGTCGGCAGGATACCCTGTCCCTGCAGGAGAGCCGCCGGCTCTCCATGGAGTTCGAGAGCTTTGTGGCTGAGAGCCGGCGGAGTCTGGAGGAGCACTACGAGCCCCAGCTGCTGCGGCTGCTGGAGAGACGCGAGGCGGGGACGAAGGCGCTGCAGGAGATGCATGGGGAGATCCAGGGCATGAAGGAAGCCCTGCGGCCCTTGCAGGGGGAGGTCAACCGGCTGCGGCTGCAGAATCGCAGCCTGGAGGAGCAGATCATCCTGGTGAAGCAGAAGCGGGATGAAGAGGTCGGGCAGTACCGGGTACGCGCCCTGGCCGGGCACCCCTCATCTAGAGAGTGGGAGCGAGTGCTGAAGGTCTTGTTCGCAGGGTCAAGGGGAGGAGCGGGTGGATGAGGAGGGCAAGGAGGTGGAGTATCTCTCGCTGGTTAAAGTCAAAGGCACCCCCTGTCCTGGCACAGTGCCGGTGAAGCTGCAATCCCTGGGCATGGGGCAAGCCTGAGGTTTGCGATGCGGTGGGAAAGCGCTGGGGTTTCACCTGCTGCACAGGCACCGCACGATTCCCCCAGCTTCTACGAGCACGGAGGCTGAGCTAAGGTGCTTGGAAAAGGCAATTTTCGGTAAAGGGGGGTTTTCTTTAAAAGCCCAGCCCTGCTGGGGCAGAGCCCACCCTTCCCCCTGCCAGGAAGGGTCTCGCCTCCTGCACTAGGGGCCGGGCTGGCTCCCGAGAGGGTTATTTCTGGCTGCAGCAGGCATCCCCCCCGCCCCGGCACCTCGTCCTGAGGGACAAGGCAATTCAATATCTGCAGAAGCACATTTGGCAAAGAGGTTCCAGGATTAATCTCCCTCATTTCAACACTCCCTGTTCTCAGCTCGCAATTGCTGCCTCCTCCCAGCCTGGCTCTGAGCAGCTTCTGGAAGCTGCCATGCCCCCTCTGCTGCTTCTCCTCCCTGCTGAGCCAGGGGCCAGGTCACCACACTGCTTGTCTTGAACCTCAGGATCTGCTCTCCCTTGGAGGATAGGACTTTGGGTCATTCTCAGTGTGCCTCTCCTTTTTCTTTTCCCCAAGTTCCTCGTTTATCTTCTCCTGACTCAGATTCATACCCAGTTCAGTTCTGAGAGCTTCTCAAAACACACACTAAGGAGTCTAGGGGACAACACCAACCACCCGAGAGAAGCCCAAGGACCCATCTCCTGGTCCAAGCTCCCACCTTTGCAATAAACCAAAGCTTTTTTGCAGAGATTTTTTTAAGATGTTGGTGGGTCAGCCACCAGCCTGGCAGTGCTCTGTCCAGACCAACACCATCAACAGGCAGATCCCCCCCATGACAGCGTGGGTAGCAGCTGGCTACAGGTGCTGAAACAGCCTTCCCCCTCCCAGCTCATCCACTCTTGTCTCCTGCCTCCCCAGGAACAGGTTGAGGAGCTGGAGGACAGGCTGAAGGAGCTGAAGAATGGGGTCCAGCTCCAGCAGCGCAAGAATCAGGAGCTGGAGGAGCTGCGGACCAGCCTGCACCGGGAGCTCTCCATCTACAAGTTCGTTTGTGGCTCGTCCCTGGGGCGTGGCGGGGGCTGGGAGGAGGAGAGGGTGGTCACAGAGCTACTGGTCCCTGTGGCTGGTGTGAGAGCAAGAGATCTGGTGGGGCAACACTGCAGGAGCTCAACATTTTGCCACGCAGCAAACAGAGGTTTGAGGGAAATCCCTGGACAGGAGTGGAAGGTGCTTTCCAAGAACCAGGGAGGGCAACCAGAAGCACAGGTTTCCTTAGGTATATGCGGAAAGGAGCTGAGGTTGAGGATTGGGAAATGCCCTTGTGGATGCTCTTCAGCGGGAGAGAACAATCTTCTGCTCAGCACCTGCTTCCGCTTGATTGCATGAGATTTTCTAAAGCTCCAGAAAATGTCCATAAGTTTGTGGCCTATTGTACTCACCATCTCGTGCTGCTACCTTACTCCAGCCTCCGCTCTACACGTCCTCGAGTTTTCTGCAGCTTCACCGCTGCTTTCATGTTCTTTTCCCCCAGTCTCAGCTCTACACACTCCACATTGCTTTCTGTAGCTTCGCCATTACTTTAATGCTCTTTTCCCCTTCTCCCCTCAAACCTCCTCACACAATCGCACCACAGGAGGATACTCGCAGCCACAAAGAGCTGTAGGGTTTTATCCAGGTGAGGCTTTAGCACAGCAAGCACAGGGAAGGGACCTCTGTCAGCCTGTCTGATCAGCAGCCGTTCCGACTACTAATGAGAGTCACCACATTTACGGTGCTACAACCCCACCGCTACTGCTCGGGGTCCCAAACCACAGCTCAGAACTGCAGGTCTCTTAAGTCCTGTCGATCTACAAACTGCTGGCTCGGGCTCCTGGGTCAGGCCACCTCATTACCTCCCACCTCAGGGACCTCAGGATGAAGCACGCTCCAAGCTGCCACATCCTGTAGCACACACCAAAATCACAGTCCCTCCTGTTAAGGCCAGTTTGCTTGCTGAGGGCTCTGGAAGGGCTGGGCTAGGCCTCCACGTTCATTTTCTAGAAGGAAAGTGAAGAATGTTTTCATGTTTTTCAGAAATCTGTCCCCTTCCCCCTTTCCTGCACCCGGAGGATTATATGGAAATATTCAGTCGCCTGAATTTACTTTCTCCCCACACAGGAGCTGCTTAGAGATCTACGGCCACCTTTGCAAATCGGAAGAAAAAACAGACCAGGACTGTTAGGAATGACAGAGCTTCCCTCATTGTAGCAGAAGCTACGGGCAGAGGCTGCTGCAGGGAATGTCTCCCCTGGCTGCCACCTGCCCAAAGTGCAGCAGCCACCTCAGGTCGGGAATACGAGTCGTTCGCTTGTGTGTCTGTCTCAAGGAGCTGCTGCTGCTGGTGTAGTAAAGCTGCTTTTCCTCGGAGCAGAGCTAACGGTACTTGCACTGAGCGATGCAGGATCTGGGAGTAACGGGTGGATGTTTTGCTGTGTTTGGAAAACGTACCTTGTCTGGATCCAGAGGAGATGGCAGGAGCCTGCATGGACTGTTCTGGGAGCCAGCGTTGGGGGGTTGATTTTTAAAGTTTACATGCAAGAGAAGCTTTATCCTTTTAACAGGATTTTCTTTTGTATTTCAAGGGTCTCTGCTGTATTGTGACATGCTTAAAGGTCCTTTCCAACCTCAGCGATTCTATGCTCCGCCGTGGGCCACAGAAACTAGTTTGTGGATAATAGGTTTCCACTTTATTATATAGAGTCTCACACTGAAAATAAAGGTTGGGGTTTAAGGATCCTTTTAATTCTCCAAGCTGTGTCTCAAAACCAAGCCTGTGTGTCACACCACGGTGCCACAAGGCAGCCAGGTACTCATGGTGCAGTCTAATGACAGAAAGAGCGCTGTGACAGGGCTAGACCCAGACAGCAGCACAGGTCAGGGCGTTCACGACCGCCTGCAGTTATTGGGTGCTCGTTTGCTCACCTCACAAAGAAAGCAGCAGAAGCAAGATGGGGAGAAGCGTCCACGTGTTACGAACATGGGGAGTATCGCAGGACACGTACAGGCAGACTCCACCCATCCTTTCTCTGGAGAGGTCCACCTCACCCTCACCAAAGCAGTTACTGCAGGAGGAAACCGTCAGCACAACCACAAAGCTACACAGCACTTACGTAGAAAAAGTTTATTCCATCTGAAGCACGTACACGCAGTTAGTCATGACGAGCACAGAGAGTAATGGGCTGCTGGTGGGACAGGACACCCCGGTGGAAGATGGGCAGGAACTAGTGGTCAAGGACTGACTCCTAAAAAACCTAGTTCATCCACACCGAACTTGCTTTACAGAGCCCAGCTCCCAGCGCTGTTCCAGGTTTACCAGGCACGCGGAGCATCAGCTGGTAAAAACATACACCTTTACAAGTTGGTGGCCCCAAGTTTTAAAAACCATTTCACAGAAAGGAAAGAAATAGATGTGAAAACACAGCTCAAGAAACACACAATAGAGCAGAACATGGGGAAGGTGAGCGATGCTCGGCAGGAATAGCTAACGAACCCAACCGACCCGCTGCCGCCCAGCAGACGGGAGGAAAGGGAAGGGAAGGAAGGAATGAAAAACCCAGAATTACCAGCAGAGACAAAAAAAATATAGAAAGGAATTTAATTTCAGTTCAGGTCAGAATCTGCAGCTCTGTTCTGTGTCTGCAGAGGCAGAAAAATCCACCAGGTACAGATTAACTAAAGGAGTCCCCAAACCTCTGCATTGTGCTGAGGAGGAGAAGAGCTTCCACGCTCCATTCCTGAACTGCCAGTGGATTAACACCCGCATCATCTCCACTGGCTCCAGCATACTCTGGCAGCTCTACCGATAAAACTGTTGTTTAAAGCAGGCAAAAGCCCGCAGCAGAAGCAAGCTAAAGACAGAAGAAAAAAACAACAAACCCAAGTTTGCTCTGGGTGGTGAAGGCAGCTAAAAGGGGGGAGCCAGAGGTGGCCACGGGGAACCTGACCAAGGAGCTACAGCACGGCCCCGGCTGCGTCGGGCTGAGCCCTGTTCGGGGTACAAAGCCTGTCGACGGTCTCTACAGAAGGATGGCTGAACACAAAGTCTATGTGTGTCTCAAAACCAGTGTTAAGTCAGTACCAAGGTTGAGAGGGAAGAGGAGGAAAAAAAGACTAAAAACAGGGCAAGGTTGTGGTCTAGGATCCTTGGCCTTCTGGATCCACGCTTCCCTCGGGGTCTTCATCGTTATAGATGTTCTCCGCCTGCAAGACAGAAAGAGAGGAACTGAAGCAGCATTTACCACCACACGGAGCACGGCTCCGTCTCCCAGAACACTTCAGAAAGCTCTGGCAGCTTTTCCTCTGCAGATACCTATCACCCATCCCTGACCCCTCAAGGCTGCTCAACATTGGAGAAGCGACAGCAACGGCTTTTTCTTATCAGCCACGTCTCCAAACCGCTTCATAGTCTGCCTTGTTAGAGACCACAGCAAGACTGACTTCACAGACCAGTGTGTGTATGTTTAGCAGATCCTCTACCTAGCAGTACCTTCCACAGAACTACCTGGAAGGCTGCTGAGAGCAAAGCTCCTGCGAAGCAGTTTACAGACAAACACAAATCTGGACTAGGGTCTTGTCGTAGGTTATTCAAGGAGGACACCCATATCGTTTGCAGAGTTCATTCTGTGCAACAGTAACTAACAGGATCCTCCATTTCATCTTTGATTCCCATAGTTTTCCTCACACACAGATGGGAAATATTTGCTTCTGCACCAGTACTTTCTCCTTTCTAAACCACGAGAAATACGAACCAGCTTCTGAGTACTGGTAAACCATCGTTTTACCAAACCTAGAATGGATTTCGCTGTCCCTTCGAGATGTCAGCAGTCCTACAAAGGGAGTGATCCCGAGAGCTGTAATTAAACCCAGGAATG
>NW_010395330.1:0-5588 GCF_000710305.1 Buceros rhinoceros silvestris | reverse complement strand
CGAGAATGCCAAAACCCAGCGGCTCAGCACCACGTCTCATCTGCCACCTCCTGCACCCTCCCAAACAACTTACCATTTGCCAGACTTGCATGATATTGTCTTCTGATACAGAACAAATTACCCAGGGCTCGTTGGGGTTCCAGGAGAAGTCGGAGATCTTCGCGGTATGACCACCATGAATAAACTAGTGTTGGGGAAAGAAAGAGGGGAACATCTTCAAATCTACACCGCAGAGACAAAGAGCAGGTCAAGACAACCAGTGAGATTCAAAAGACCCACCAACAGCTCTGGGGGACCATCCTCAGCATCTTCAGGGGACTGCTCTTCTCCAATTTTACTGTAAAAAAAGGGAGGAAAAATGAAAAGGTGGGGCTTGGCTAGTTTGGGGTGTGAAGTGTGACATCAGTAATATTTTGTCAGGATGACATGGCCAATCTGGGGTTTACCTCAGGTCCCAAACGTTTAGCCTGCGGTCGGTGCCACTGGAGGCCAGTATGGTTTCATTGTGGGGAGACCACTGAACCTGCAAGGACGAATTTGGAAAGGACGATAAAGAAGTTGTAACATGACCGACATTGACAACTAACCCTACCGTATTTCGTATCACAAAAGCTCCAAGAGAATTCAAACTGGTAGTAAGTTGAAATATGAATATGCCCAATAACAGCATTCCAGTGGAGATGGGTTTACACTAATGAGGCATTTAAGCACCACAAAGGTTCCCTGCGTAACCACTCCTCTAACGAAGACCACGTGCTGGGAAGCTTTCGAGAATACTGGCGGCTCCTCACCCTAGTCAGGATTGCACAAACAGAAACCATGGGCTCCCTAAGTGGTAGGTACAGTTTACGCACCAAGAGACATCACTGTAATTACGCTGGACTGCCCAAAAGCTCCCATTTACTGCTTCTGCTGGAGATAAATCCCTCCAGAACGCCCCGCTTAACAGGATCGCAGGATTAGAGAGGAACACGTAACTCTGCCCACTAACCCGACACTGCAAGATTCCGCCTGTGATTTTATTTTGAGGTAACTAGAGTCTTAGCTAATAATACTGCCATGAAAACAGCTCACCACGCTTTTCTTTTGAGTAAGGCATGAGCTGGAGATGGAAATCCTGTACCTGCGAAGCAGATGCCACCCATGATGTCAACATTTTGTATATACCCCTGCAAAATCAGCAATTGTTCGGTGTCATCAGATGTTCTGGTGATCCCCTTTAATGGGGAGCGGCTGAAGCCTTCCTGAGAAGATGGAAACGCTGCAGCCATCTCACTGTGCCTCCCTGCTCCATCTGCTCCATGAATAATTTAGAGCACTCCATATCGCTAGCGTTTCACCCTCCGCTGTGGTTAAAGCTCTTGACCATTCTCCTGTCACATTCTGCCCCTGGCTTTCAGGACACTCTTATCTCTGCACTGGAGCTCTACCCCACACAGAGCTCCACAGCTCCACCATGACAAGCCAGAAAATTATAAGGGGATGAGAGAGATAAGGATGAATGAGCTTTTAGTGCAAGTACATTTAGTAAAAGTGTAGAGTGGAAAAAAGTGTTCTTCATTTTTTCCAGACAGCCAAGAAGAACGAAGTCTACACGCAAAAGACATTTTGTTAATACCTGAAATATTTCGTCTTTATGCGATTCAAACGAGTGCAACTTCAGTTTTAGGTTCCTCAAGTCCCACAGAGCAACGGTCTAGGAAAAAAAAAAACAAACCACCCCAAACATTTGTTGTTGAAGTAACCGATATATACATCCACATTTACTCTTCAGAAACTCAGCAAGCGTGTTCCAAGTTCAGGGAAGACGCACCTTATCAGCTGAGCCTGTCGCCAGGATGAACTCGCTGTAGGGGTTGAAAGAGAGGCAGTTGACTTCAGCTGTGTGAGCATCCACTGAGTGACTGGGTTTGGAGGTGTTGTTTGACCGAGTGTCCCAGCTGTAGGGAATTGAACCAAAGCGTTAACCCTGTCTTACTGAGGGACTGAGGAGCAGAAGCACTCAGCCGCCGGAGACGTTACCCCACTTACATCATGAGCTTCTGATCATCAGCGACAGATCCAAAAAGCGACTCATGGAGCAGGTGCCAGGACACATCTTCCACCACTGCCGTGTGCCCTGTGAAGATGGTCTTGGCATCCACCACTTTGCCTTCTTTTGGAACAGCACTAATATCCCACAGGCAAATGGTCTTTAAAAAAACAGAAGTTTTTAAACATTGCATTTTTAGACAGATACTCCCTTTACCTCCCCCCCAAAACCGCCACACTTTGGGCCTTTGCCAAGGGACACAAGCACAGTTGGACCCCAGCTGCACCTCAAGTACTCACATGATCATCAGAAGCACTCAGCAAATGCCCACTCAGGTTTGGGTTCCACGACAGCCCGTAACCTTCCTTCTGGTGCCCACGAAGACGCAAATCAGGGTTACACTCCCCAGAAGGGTCTGTAAAGAGGCGCTGTAAGAACTCCAGAGCCTGGTAGCACTGCCAGCACACCCCGCGATACCTGGCAGTAAGTTTTCCCCAGCTTTACTAAACTTTGCTTCGGCATTGTCAAAAGGAGCCCCCTCTGTCCTCTTGAGCACTTTCCCCCACTGAAGAATTGCCTCATTAAAACAGAATGCACTGAGACAACACTGAGCTGTTTGACTCCTTAGCTTCACAAAAGCACACTGCCGATTTCTCCAAGCTGCCATCTGGGTTTTTTCAGCTGGGTGGCCCAGCAGTGACCCATTCTAAACCAGCACTACAGTACCTGCAGTGGTTTTCTTTCCCTCATCACCTCCAACTGCGCTTTGAAAGTGAGAAATGCCCTTCTGATCCTCCCCGCAAGCAGCAGAAGTAGCTACTCTGTCCCACCTTGATGAGTTCATTGGTGAGTGACTGTTAATAACCTCACAGGACATCAGGGCATCAGCTCAGCTACCCGGAAAACCAGAGGTTCCAAAAAGCCACCTTCCACCACCCCAAATACCAACACGTACAGTGAAACAACAAAAGGGAAATAAAACAACAAACCCCCCACACCTTACTACCCATACATACTGGACAGCTGCGTTTAAATGCCACATAAATAACCCCTTACACCAAATACCTGCTTTCCCCTACAGTCACAAACAGTATGTGATCCCCAACGCTCATTAACCTCCTTTTCACCCCCTCCGAGGGAAGGGCTGGCTGACTGCGGCGCACACAGCCATGAAGCAAGTCACCTGGTTTAGACGGGTGCTTGGTGTAATCAAAGACAAGGACGTCGCTGGACGGAGTCTTTGTAGCGATGATACACGGGTTCTGGGGCATGTAACGTGCTCTGTTCACTTCTCCCTCATGATTTATCTTGATTTCAATTTCAATTTTTCCACTAACTGACCCAAAGCCTCCAAACTCTGGAAATAAGAACAGACACAGACTGTAACATAAGCTGCTAAAGCTCCCTGGTCTTTACCGAAGTGAAGTCACAGGAACTTTGTATTTCACAAAATTGAAACCACTGCTCTGGCAAAAAGAGGGGTTTTTTTGTTAGTTTGCTTTTAAATGGAATATTTTTGAGAAATACTAAAATAGAGAAGAAACAAAGTATTTAGTAGTCAACATTGTGTTCACAAATAACTCTCAGAAGCCCAAAGATCAAAACTCTAATTGCACAATCCAGGTGTCCGGCAAAAAGAGCAAACATCGCGTCATTAAGGACTTTCGCCAGGTAGAAAGTGATTCAACAGAGAAAAAATGAGCAACATCTGAGCTGTAGCAATGCTGAGAGTCAGCGAAGGCTGTGGGAAGCACTGAATCACAGTGATAGACCCAACAAAACACAACAACCCTTTATCCAAGAGGGGCTGGCACAACCATCAGGCAGCAGAATTCAGACAAGAGCAGAACATTTGAAATGTTAAACCGCTCTGAAATCAATTCTGTTGAGTGACTTTATCACGGGAAGAGTTTATGTAAAATGCACAAGTGATAATCAACATACCAACGAGCAGTGCTCCGTGAAATCCTGCGTCAATTCCTGACGAGGAGCAGGGAGAGGTGAGGTTTTCCCCGCAATAAGCCCGTACAGTCTTTATTCATGATTATATTAAGACAGGAGGTACCCTGGAACACCTCAGTATTTCTCTGTTAAGTAAAGGCACCACTCAGAAACCCACGGATTCATTTAGAAGTAAGACCTGAACTTTGCTGCCGGATCTTTAAAGACAGACAAACATTTTTTTTGAGAAAGAAAGGAAAAACCGGTTCCAGCTCCTCCCAGTCCCCGCCTGCAGTCTCTTACCTCCTTTCTCACTGTCATAGTGTGAAGCATCGAACTGTGCATCATCGTTGGGCAGCTGCACGCTTGCTATCACCAGGTGGTTCTGTTCGTCTGAGGTGTGGGTCCCCAGCACCAGCCGGTGGATGCTGAAATCTTTGCCTTCAGGTCTGCAAGGGAAGAGAGTCACGCTGAGAAAAAGGAGGAGGGGTGACCCGAACTGAGCCAATTACAGCAGGTTTTGAGGACAGCTTCTAGTAACACTTTTTAAAGTTACTGCTGCTCTCCTGCTCCTCCACTGCCGCCTCCAGAGGAAATCTCTTATCGTAGCTCAAGATCTCAACCTAAAATTCCTGCGGCACAACACTCCAACAGAGCACCACTCCTGTGCCTTCCTCCACGAGACCTCCGCAGCTCCCCCGGAGCACCACTCTGAGAGGCAGGAATGTTCACTGCAAGCAGAACATTATGGAAGCTTAGGACAAAATGGGTTATACTGAAATTATATCTAGCTCTATTTTTAAATAGGGGCTTTTTTTGTTATTAAAGGAGAGGGTGAAGCTGGAAGAAGAATAACATGGAACTCAAATGTGTGGAAATATCTTCTCAGTAACAGGAGCCATTTTCCCAAATTAAAAATGTCTGCACTGATTCTTCTCTAGTATTCACAGTCCTCAACCTGCTGTCGACAAGGTGAGGGTACAAAAAGTGATTAAGACAGAAAGGAATCACATACTGTCTTACTTGAACAAAAAGTGATCCTGAATTTACTATGCTTTAAAAAAAAAAAGAAAAAGGCAGTTAAAGGATCAGTTTACCTTGTTACATCAGGAAGCCACTGAGCCGTCAAGCTGGGCCACTCCAGAGCGTGGGTCATCACCAAATCGTATAGGAAAGGGGTGTTCTTTTTCCATATTTTGTACTCTTCATTGATCACACGTTCTTCCACCGCATCATCAAAGGCTGCTAAAGTTTAGGGTTTTTTGTAAGAACACATACGATTAGTGGTTTGGGATATATTTACAACATAAGCACGACACTGAGTGAGCAACTGAATCAAAAGCCAGGTCCATGACACCCCGGTCTGCTGCTCCTCCTCTGCTGGAGCAGTTGCCAGAGGATTAAACATCCTCTGCTGCATGTGCTAATCCTTGTTTCTGGATGTAAGGCTGGGAATTTATATTAACTATGTCAAAATTCATCGTCTCAAGAGAAGCAGCACAATAACCTGGTGTCACAGGGTACCACGGAGGCAAACCCCGGATCTGTGAGATGTTCAGATGTGGGAGGTCCAGGCACTGCCACTCAACAGAGCAGTTTAGGAGCAGCCTTGAGC
>NW_010395329.1:0-2159 GCF_000710305.1 Buceros rhinoceros silvestris | reverse complement strand
GCAGAGGCTGTTCCCGGGCGCGGGGCTGAGCAGCTGGAATTGGCGTTACACGGGCAGGGGATGCGGGTTTGCTTGGGAAGCGCGGGGTAAGGACGGCTGTTGTGCGTGGTGGGAGTGCCAGAACCCTTACGGAGCAGGATTTGCCTAGGGGAGCCTCCTCTGTTAGCAGCCATGAGTGTACACTGGGCGGTAGGAGCGCGTCTTACCGAGGTCACAGTTTTCCACGCTCCTTTGCGATTCTGGAGGTCTGTGCTGCCTCGGGTCACACACACCTAGAAGTAGCGGTGCTCCTTAAACTCCTGGAGCATGACAGAAGCTGCTGAGATCCCAGTTAGGACTGGCAGCGAGTAAACATCAGTGACAGTGTCGGCTCTAACAGCCCATAGATGTAAATTGTAGATACGTGACCCACGTCCTGCTTCAGCGAACACAAAAGAGCTGTTGTACGTATGAAAACAGCTTTCTTTACCATCAAAATTAACACTAGAGCGGAGATTTCAGTTTGAAACACACACAGCTCTGCAAAGCTGCGTGGATGTGCTTCGTGTTTGTTGGCTCAACGTGTGAAGAGGACACGGGAAAATCAACAAAGGGGTGGGACGCAAAAATGACGTTTTTTTCAAAGAGGAAATCAAAAGGAGCTATTTGCAGGCTAAATGTGTACAGGCGAGACAGAGACAAGGGGTTTGTTTAGTCTTTTCAATTCTTTAAATCCTTAGCAAAGTTAAACAACACAGGAACAGGAACCACTAAGTTATATGCAAAGAAAAAAATCAAAATAAGCTGCGTTAAGCTAAATGTAACGGGAGGACAAGAAAGGATCAGACAATTTGTTTTCACAGCCTTCACAAAAAACCTTTCTCAGACTCATCAGAAGCAGGAAGCCTATAGGGCCAGTAGGTATAGAGCATCAAAGGAAATGTTTTGGGAGAAAAATCCTTAACAAGCTGTAAATTGCTGGAAAAAATGGGGAGGATCCTCTGTTGGAAATACGCAGGGAGCCTGGTCAAACTGAAGTCCTGCTAAAACAACAGATTAACAAACCTGAGGGGTGGAGGTGATACCCCAGCTGCTGAGGGGGAAACGGCTGTGACCATTCACGAGCAAAGACGAGTCTAACTTAGGTGTTACTTTTGAGGAAGAGATCATGGAAACATCCATGGCTATTCTTTGAAAACAATGCTCTGCTCTTAGCCACAATGAACAGACAGAAAAGGGAAAAAAAATCATTAGGAAATAATACACAACAGATCGAAAACGTCTTTGTGCCTTCATTACGTAAATCTGTGTGGGACCCTGGTCTTGGATACTGTCTGCATTTCGTGTCAGTAAAGAGAAAATGGCAAAGACTATCAGAAGGGTGGAATTGCTTTTAGAGGAGAGTTAGCTTTGGTTTACAAAGGAAGTGACTTAGAAGATCTTAATGTCCACAAAGGGTATTAATAAATAGAAAAATATTCTCACCATTTCTAATAATTACTTTTGTTTTGTGCTCCTTGTTCCTAGCAGGCAATGTGTTGAAAATTTCAGATAATGTACAATTAAACCATGAAACCACATTGGCAGGGTATGTTAGAAGCTAAGAGCAGAAATAGAACAAAAATGGGAAGAAATGGTCATCAAATAGTTATTTTTGTCTCAGAAAAGCCTTAAAGCAGGGATTGCTAGAAGGTGGGAGGCTACAGACAGAGAGTGTTGTTATGGCACTTCTTCCATATGTTGTTTCCGTTTGCATTCGTCACTGTTCAAAGCAGGTGGCCTGGCGATGTGGCTGCTTGTGTTTATGCTTCAGGCTCCTCCTTGCCTTTCGTGTGCTTAAAGCCTCAGGTAGCGAGACATTCAGGAAATTCCCCTGGGCAAAGCAGGGCAGATAAGCAGCGCAGTGCACACTTGCGGTGTTTCACATTTGTGATGTGTGTGAGCAGCCCCCTCCTGCCGCGCTCTGGTGCACTTCCCATGACCTTTGAATTGCTTTGCTCAACCTGTGGCCAGGCCAAAATGATAAAAATAGTCACTGCTTCCAGTCACGTATTTATAAAAGGCAATAGGTAACAGTCCAGACTCAATGTGACACTCAGTAATCCATCTGCTGTCGGGGCTGTGTCTGTCCCTGCAGCCCTGCACATCCACGTCCCTCGGTCTCGATAATCCCGGGCAGT
>NW_010395328.1:0-777 GCF_000710305.1 Buceros rhinoceros silvestris | reverse complement strand
TCCTAACCAATTAAATGCGGAATTATTGCACTGCATGGAATAATTCTATTTGTCCATTACCCAAAACAAGGAAGTTTTAGCTCAAACCAGGACACTAACACCAGGCTGGCTGTTAATAATCATCCGTGTTTAGGTTTGTGTGTGTTCAGTGTTCGCTCTAAACCCATCTCGCAGTCAGCACCCGTCACCGGTATCACTCGAACGCACCTTTTGTCACGACTCTACACAATAAATCATGATTGTTGATTTAACACTGAACGGATTTGTCTGAGCGTCGCTGCTAGTGAGGTCCCTGAACAGGTTAGGAGAATGAATATCCTCCGATCCTGTGGGCTACCAAGAGGGACTTTGGTTCCAGTGACGAGAAATCTAGTCAAGAAACTATTATTGTTGATTGAATACTGAAGGGATTTGTCTTTGTGGTGCTGCCAGATAGGGTGCCTAAATAGGTTAGGCGAATATCCTCCAATCTTGTGGGCTACCAAGAGGGACTTGGTTTCAGTGACGCTGTTGGTGCGTCTGGCAGGCTGGCCAAGTTGTAAAGAACCCGAGGAGGTTCCCCTTCTCCCTAACAGGAGGGTGGTAGGCAGGTTGGGTGCCAGGATCTCATCTTTCTTGGGACACTGGTGGGCTGGACAAACCGTAAAGGGTTTAGAAAACCCCCTTCCAGGGCAGGAGTGTTAACGGCCGGCTCCAGGTATCTTCCTGGCCCCCCTTTCCGTGAGAGCCAGCAGGAGCAGGGCCGTGACTGTCCCCCTGTGCTGGGGGCACTGGTGA
>NW_010395327.1:534-1496 GCF_000710305.1 Buceros rhinoceros silvestris | reverse complement strand
GGAAATCGCAGCCAGAAGCGAGGAGTCCTTGGACCTTCCCACGGGCGGGACCTTTGACACAGAAAAGGATCCTTCAAGAAGCTTCGCAGGCCAGAAGAAGGGAAGAAGGAGCCAGCTCGGGGGGAGCGAAGCCTGTCCTGGAGCGCGGGGAACCGGGAGGGCGCGGGGAAGCGGCTGTATGCGGAGGGTTTGGACAGTAAGTCGCATGGAGCTGCGTGGTCCGTGTTACAAAACGGCTCTGAGGAGGGGGCAGGAGCAGGGAGCCGTTTGCTGGGGGGGTGGTTGTTCCTTGAGATGTAAATCGTTCATTCTGCTCTGCTGGTGACCACGGAGGTTTGGGGGTTTTCAAAGGGAAACGTCGTTGTCCTGAACCCAAAGTCTTGAATGCTCTGCAAACTTTTACCCGGTTGTTCAGCCGTAACCTAGACGCCAAACTCGGTGCTTTATTTTGTTTGTGTCAAAGTGGGGCAGGGGAAGGACGAACCCAACCAACCTGTTGTGTGGAGGATCCATCTGACGCCGGGTTGTTTTGGTTTTAATCCCCAAGCCCTCCACCTTGTTTTCTTTTCTTCTCGGCCAGAAATGCTTTCTTTGAAGAAATACTTCACCGAAGGCCTCATCCAGTTCACCATCCTGCTCAGCCTGATCGGCGTTCGCGTGGACGTGGACACCTACCTGAACTCGCAGCTCCCCCCGCTCCGCGAGATCATTCTTGGCCAGAGCTCCGCTTACACCCAGACCCAGTTTCACAACCTGCGCAACACCTTGGATGGATATGGCATCCACCCAAAAAGCGTAGACCTGGACTATTACTTCACCGCTCGCAGGTTGCTCAACCAGGTGAGGGCCCTGGACAGGTTTCAGGTGCCCACCACCGAGGTCAACGCCTGGTTGGTGCACAGAGACCCCGAAAGCTCCGTGGCTGGTAGCCAGCCCAGCACCGGCATCGTGCTCGAGAACGG
>NW_010395327.1:0-312 GCF_000710305.1 Buceros rhinoceros silvestris | reverse complement strand
GGGAGTGGTGTCTGCGCCGGCCAACGGAGACCTGACCAAAGAGGTAGGCAGGAGCTTCTTTGGCCTGTGGTGGGGGGAAGGGGACCCCTGGGGGGCTCTGGCCCTCGGGTATCCATCCAGGTGAGCAGCGCTTTGTGCATCATGTGTGTTTAGCACTGGGGAAAAGTGGGTCCCCGCTCGGGAATGGTGTTAAGCCCAGTTAGAGCGCTCTAGGGGTACGTGTGGGGCAGCTTTTCCTTTTGTTTGTTTGGGTCTGAAAGTAATAGCGAAAGCAGCGGGGGGACGGGCAGGGGTCAGCGTTTCACACGCGCG
>NW_010395326.1:471-702 GCF_000710305.1 Buceros rhinoceros silvestris | reverse complement strand
GAGCGGGGGCCACAGCCGCCGATGCCTGCTGGGCTGCCCCAAGCCGGGCAGCCCCTGTGCCTGTGGCCAGCCGCCCTCCTTGCCCAGTCATGGTGAGGACTCCGGGCAGCCCTGCTTTGTCCTCCCTCCTCCTCCTCCTCACCCCTCCCCTGTGCAGCTGCCCCCCATCCTCTCTGAAAGGACGTTGGAGTCAGGCGGGGTCAGGCTCTTCTCCCCAGGAACAAGCGACAG
>NW_010395326.1:0-232 GCF_000710305.1 Buceros rhinoceros silvestris | reverse complement strand
TGCGTAGAGCAGTGGTGGAGTGCCCTTTCCTGGAGGGGTTTCCCCAGCCGTGTGGAGGTGCTGCTGAGGGACAGGGGTCAGTGGGGACCTGGCACTGCTGGGGAACGGCGGCACTCGATGGCCTTAAAGGTCTTTTCCAACTTAAGCCATCCTGTGATAGAAACTCGAGTTTTCGTCTGGGTGCGAAGGGACTTTCCTTTGTCCGCAGGCGGAGGTTCAGCGTGTGGGACCC
>NW_010395325.1:659-1584 GCF_000710305.1 Buceros rhinoceros silvestris | reverse complement strand
GCCGTGCTGGCAGCGTGGGGCTGGCTGAGGGGTGCTGGGTAACAACACAGCAGCACGGGCTTGGGTGGGCTTTGGGAGCTGCAGCAGCTGCTCCCGGCTCTCCTGCCTCCATGGTCACCTGCCTGAGCCTTCGGCTTCTGCACCAGAGGCAGCAGCGTGGGGCCGAAGAGAGGGAGCAGTTTGGGCAATGCAGCCTTGCCCAGGTTCGGGGGGTCTGCACCAGCGGCTCCCGCCTCCCCTGCCTCCACGGTCACCTGCCCGAGTCGTCGGGACAGGCCTTCGGCTTCTGCACCACAGGCAGCAGCATGGGGTCGAAGGGCAGGAGCGGTTTGGGCAATGCAGCCTTGCCCAGCTTCACAGCCCAACGTTGTGTTCCACATTCACAGTCCAGAGAAATGTCGCTCCTGGTGCCAAGACTCATAGCACTCCTGCATGATGCAGACCGGGAGGTGTTTGCGATGACTGTCTTGGTGATCGAGAAGATGGTCCTGGCCATAAACAGCCACTTTGCTGTGCAGCTGGCTGAAAATCTCCTGCCTTTCTTTGACCACGTAAGGCTTGGCAACCACCCTCCTTGAGTGCTGAGTCCTGTCAGGCAACTTTGTGCCCTGTGCAATTTCAGAGCCATGCTCTGGGGGCCTAGAGCAGCCGGTGCTGAGCTCTTGCCCTCTTCCTTTCCACCAGGATGACAGCTATGTGCAGCTGCAAGCCATTTCCCTCTTCGATTCTATGATGATAATTGTAGAGAAAGAGGAAGAGACAGAAATGCAACTGTGGGGGCTTGTGCACCGCAGCCTGCTTCCACTGTTCTTCAACCTCCACGATGAGAAGGAGTACATAGCACAGGTGAGGCTTTCTGCCCTGCTGGTGTCCCCAGGGGAGGTGGCTTGGCTGCCTCCTGCCCCGGCGCCTGGCAGAGCCTCCT
>NW_010395325.1:0-222 GCF_000710305.1 Buceros rhinoceros silvestris | reverse complement strand
AGCCGGGGTCCCCGCGAGCACTGCTCCAGGCTCCTCTCCTTCCCCGAGCCCGGAGGTGCTGATGGAGCTCCCCGGGGAGCACCCAGCCCTCTGCTCCCTGCCAGCGTGACACCAGCCAGCCACTGGCTGAGCGTCGAGGGTGTCCTGGCAGGAAGGGCCAGTGCTGGGTGCAGGGACTGTCCGGCTGAGGGGAAGAGTCTGCTGCAACCCTTCCCTCTGTCC
>NW_010395324.1:401-3850 GCF_000710305.1 Buceros rhinoceros silvestris | reverse complement strand
TGACTGCCAGACAGCACTTTGTCTACCGGTGTGGAGGTTCCTGGTTCAATACAGTGCTTCTATCCACACACTTGACCATAAGTGAAAATACAAAACTGGAACGTTTCATGCTAGATTATAGCTGAGCATGCTTAGAAACTCATTCTTTTTTGGGCGTAACTGGGAAAACGATCCCACAGAAGGACTCTACCACGTATTTCAGACCATTGTCCAGTCTTCAGGATCTGATGAGCCTCTGCAGGACTTCCTGCTGTGGTGAGAAGCCAGACAAAATCTGCACGCTCCTGATCACTCTCTCTAAATGTAAGACACTTCTCTGAGAAATGCAAAAAGCAGAACTGGTCAGTTCTTTTATTACCTTAAAAACTCCAAAGCAAATGATGTTATCGCATGGTTCATTCTTACAGCTTCATGATTTCTTCTGTTAACTTTCTGTTTTAAATGGGAAAATCATTCAGTGACTACAGGGTACCATACATAGATGCTTTCCATGCAAAGCTCAATTCTGTTTTCTGCTCTTTTTTGGTGACAACGCATGCCCTAGTATTAGAAAGAAAAGAAAAAAAGAGATGGTTCATTGACAACTCATATGTGATATGATCAGTGGAAGCTTTTCCTGCTGCTTAAAAGAAAATGAAGGGCTATGACAGCGTATCTATCAAAAGTACAATCTTACCTGTCATAGTCTTGTCTGGGTGGAGATCTTCCTGCTTCCAATCAGGAGTCAGTGTACTGCCAGTCTACCATCTTTGGTATCATTTCATTGATGTAATTCCTTATAACTGCCATGGATTGATTGCTGCCCCCAAGTGCACCTCTGTGCGTTATACAAGCCCTAGAAAGAACAACGGCTCTATCTCAACATGGCTTATCCCAGAGAACAGACTGCCTGTCAAACACGATCCTGTTCACACCTGGCCATTATAGAGATGGAGGCTGAAAGAAAATCTGCTTGAGATGGCCTCACTGGGCTGCCAGCAGGACCACCCGAGCTTATCCCCACAGTTCACAGTCTGATGCTCATGTGTGTTCATAGACAGCATTACCTTCCCCATGCTTAGAGGTTTTATTCACAATCATAATTCAAGTATTTACTTATATATTATTACATCCTCTAAGTTATCAGGAAAAGAGCATTAGTCCTCTTAACCATTAGATTTATTCTGTTCGGTCTTTGTTAAAAAAAAAAATAAAGACCACTTCTCCCAGCAACAAATCTCTTTTAATTTAGAGTTTTTGATAGGGTCCTCATTTAGGAATCCATAATGCCTGCAATGGAGTAAATTCTGGAAAAGGTCTCAGTATTACAGAATCATAGAATCGTTCTGGTTGGAAGCATTTACGCTAAGATATTAACATTTTTCATTACAACAAATAAGATACGTTCTAAACAAGGAGAAACTGACTGTGGTGCCATAAGAACCAGTAGATAATCACTGAGAGCAGTCAAACTCACTTTTGGCCTTTAAAGTTATAACATAACATTTGCTTACAATTTTAAACCAGGTCTCAAACATTGCAATGGACTGCTCTGTCCTCCAAACAGATCAATAGCCTCATTTTGAGTTCATGGCAGGGAGTCAACAGGGACAAGGGAATTCACTTCCATTTCTCCATCATCAAACATAAGTCTTAAGCAAGTTAAAAGCTTTCCTTTGTGACAGCTATGAAAAATGTTTTCATCTAAATAACTCGAGGATTGGAGAAATCCAGCTCCAGAACCATGTCTCTCATGGCTGGTCATCCACGGGCTCTCCCCTCCATGACTCAACAACGTTGACCATGCTGCCCACAGGAACGCAGCCAGCAGTTACCCGAGGACACCACCCTCAGTTACAAATTTCATCTCATCTCTGACATGAAGCACAAACCCCCAGTTTCTAGATAAAGCAGCTCCTTATGATTTGCCTGCTAGGTTTTGTCTTTCCACTCACTTTCCCTTCTCTTCTTTTACTAAGATGCTGGAGAAGGATATCTGGAGAAGGTGTATTTTACAATTATTTCAGTGAGAAAAAATACAAACAGAATGATAATGTGAGGTTTTGTCCTGGTTTGAGATTAAGGGGGTTGGTTTACCTTTGATTGATAGACACGTCCAACAGCCAGTGGTGTATTCCTCCCATGACACCAGCTCATCTCACTGGTTGTGGAGTTTGTGGTGGGCCCCGGGGATTCCTTAGAAACAGTGTGCAGGTGGGACCACAGCCATATTCTCTCATCGCTTGGCGCTGCTGTGACCTTGGAACTGCTGCTCTGCTCCACGCCGCCCCGCCGCCCCCTGTGCTGTCCCAGCTGCCGACATCTTTCTATTGTTGTTGAAACTCATTTAGTTTCGTAACACAACAGAGGTCTTGCAAACTTTTTTTTTTTAAATTTCTTAAGCCTTTCTCCTGGAAAAGAGGGAGGGGGGATAATTAGAAAAAGTCAGTCCTGTGACTGGCCAGCCTTGGCCAAATGGTGCCAGGTGTTTTTGTTTGTGGACTTTTTGTTTTCAGTAGTCCTATGTTTTTCAAAACAAACTGAACTGTTTCCATGCTCACTTCTTCTCCTGGTAAAAACAGTAAACAAATATAGGAAAACGTCTCCAGTGTTTTCAGTTAAAGCAAAGCAGCACCACGCAGTATGTGATACCCCAAAAGCAAACAGGAGAAAACGTGAAAACAGCAAACATTATAATATTTAACTTGCATAAAGATAGATCATCATACTGATGAAGAAAAGCAAAGCGGAGTCAGAGTTCACAATCTTTCAAGACATCAGCAGCACAGACAAAAGATTGCACTGGAGGAGGTTTTAACACGTAGTTCTTATTTTTTATAAATACCTACTGCAAAATCCAACAGGCATCATTTTAGCCTGTTGCATCAGTCAGCCACAGATTTCTACACAGGTAACAGGGAAAGGCAATAGCAAACAGACACAGAGCACTGAGGGAGAGTCAGTGTTTTGGGTTTTCTTTTTTTTTTTTTAAATCAGTTTTGTGTTAAAATAATTTTGTAATTCAACACTGAGAGTGTTTAAACTTAAGCTTCTGATATACGGTCTTGTTCAATCTTCCTAAAACTTTACTGTTTGAAGCGTGGTTGGTTAATTGGTGAGGTACATCATGCAGTATCTCAGCTTGCCTGCAGCAGAGACTAGAAGGCAGCCCCTACCATGGGAGTGTGAGCACTGGCGCACGGCAGCACCAACTCACCAGCTCGCAGTACTACAGGCAGAGGCTTCTCCTCCGGCACTGCTCACAACACGAGAAGCTCTTCCCGCACTGGGAGCTTGGATGGCTGAGCGCTTCTTCATACAGCTGTTTGCCACAGAAAAATAAAACTTTCCTAGACTGAGGCTGGTTTACCTTGGTTTAAGATTTTGTATCAGATAAGTTCCAAGTTTCTTGTTTTATTTCAACCACTGCTGTGAGCTTGCCTTCCCCTCGCAGCGGGTATCAGAGCAAC